>NC_053024.1:290349538-290648260 GCF_003073215.2 Triticum urartu | reverse complement strand
ACTTAGAGGATTTCACTTCTGCTTGCAAACTTCCATCATGGGGTAGTGTTAGGGATCCCCCTAAATCTGAATTTAGAAACTTTCTTGTTAGTATAACTGTGGGGGAATCTAGAGATATAATGCAGGCTACCATAGGGAGCATTCACTTTCCTGCTATACATTATTTTGCTCTTTTCATCGGTAGATGCATAAATTCTAAGGACGAAGCATGTCACATGTGTGTCCCTGATCTTAGCATTCTTAGGAGTGCTGTGTTAGGAGACCAATCTTATCATATGGGAGCCATTGTAGCTCGTAGGTTGCATCATAATAGACATAATGGAGATTTCTTTGGAGGAATTTTTGCAACCCGATTATCTCATTTTCTTGAGATAGACATTCGTGAGAGTGATACGGAGTTGCCTCCTGCATATTTAGATTATAACTCTATGGCTTCGCACCAGTTTGTCGAGAGGCCTGAATCACCTCTCTTATATCGTTTAATTTTTGATAAACGACGTGTTTTCCGTATTACTCTCCCTGCTCCTGCCTTCTTTGATTCACAGACAAAAGGATGATATGTTATTACCAGAGAGGAGGCAAAAGAGTACGAGAGGAGAGCGGAGGCAGCTCGACTCCATGCTGCAGCTCAGCAGGCGATAACCGCTGCACATTAGTATGATCCCAGCTATCCTTCCTCATCACAGTACGACCCCAACAACTATTATTATGGATATCCGCCAGGCAAGCCGTGGCCATAGACCAACTTAGGCCAAAAGCCTAAGCTTGGGGGAGTACGTATTTCTCACCGACATTACATTTATGTTCACACACACTCATTGCTAGATGTCGGTGCTCATACTTTTTCACTGTAATATCCTAGTTTATTTTCTTTTTCCTGCTTTCTTCTTCTGTGTTTGTTAAACCTTAAGAAAAACCAAAAATATTAGTAGTAGTTTATTTTTCTGTTGTAGTAGTAATAATTAAAAAGAAAACCCAAAAATATTTCCCATTCTTCTTTTGCTTGTTGGGAGCTTTCCCGTGTAAATAGTTTTATTTCTTTTCTTTTCTTTGGGGTCAGTAGGAGAAGACCATAATTAAATTATTGAAGTGGCTCTTATATGCATTATTGTTGATTTAACCAAGAGCCCATATCACCTTGTCTTCTCATGTTTATTGAATGCTCGCAGATTCCAGCTTAGTCCAATGCACGTGCACTCTTATTATTATTCACACCGTTTGGTCGTGCAAGTGAAAGGCCATTATGATGATATATGATGGACTGACTGAGATGAGAAAAGCTGGTATGAACTCGACCTCTTTTGTTTTTGTAAATATGATAAGTCCCGCGTTCTTGATTCAGCTTATTATGAATAAACATGTTTGCAATGACAATTAGAGATCGTAGTTGCTTGTGCCATGCTTGATTAGCTATGAGTTATAATGATTTACCTTGTGTGCCAACATGCTATTGAGATGATTATGATGTGGTATGATGGGGTGGTATCCTCCTTTGAATGATTTAAGTGACTTGACTTGGCACATGTTCACGCATGTAGTTGAAACAAATCAACATAGCCTTCACGATATTTATGTTCATGGTGGATTATATCCTACTCATGCTTGCATCCAATGTTTATTAATTCTAATGCATGTACATGGCTGTTGTCGCTCTGTAGTTGGCCGCTTCCCAGTCTCTTGCTAGCCTTCACCTGTACTAAGCGGGAATACTGCTTGTGCATCCAATCCCTTAAAACCCAAAGTTATTCCAGATGAGTCCACTATACCTTCCTATATGCGGTATCTACCTGCCGTTCCAAGTAAATTTGTATGTGCCAAACTCTAAACCTTCAAATAAACATTCTGTTTTGTATGCTCGAATAGCTCATGTATCAACCAAAGCTTTCCTTATCTTCCGTGTTAGGCGGGTTATTCTCAAGAGCAGTGGACTCCGCTCCTCACTCACAAGAAAATGGCTGGTTACCGGGATGCCCAGTCCCATGCTTTATGCAAACTATATCAAAATTAATTGCAAACAAAACTCCCCCTGGGACCTGATGTATGTTGGAGGCACTCGTTGTTTCGAGGAAGCCATGGAATGATGTTTGTTCGTGGAGGGGGAGTATAAACTTTAGGGAAATTTACATCTATGCCCCTAATTTGCGCCCACTCTCGGATTTACCCCTAATTTCAAAGCCTGCTCAAATTTACCCCTCCGCCGTTAGGTGCACTTACAGAAATACCCTTCTGTGTCGTTACCGTCCGGTCAAAGGGTTTTGACCATCCTAAAAAAATAGCAAAAAAAAATTTAAAAAATCTGAAAATTTGTGGGATCAAAGATACTCAGGTTCGCAAGGTGCGTGCAAACTTTCGTGCTGTTCGTACATTCCAAGAGCTCATGTCAGAGGAAAAACAATAAATATGTAAGCATGTGAACAGTAAATTCAAAAAAATAGTAAGAAAATTCAAAAAAATATGAAATTTTTTGGCATCAAAGAGGCTCGGGTCTGCAAGCTGCGTGCAAATTTTGTTTGGGAACCGCCTATAATGTGTTTAGCATGGAAGATATCGCCATCTCTTAGTTGTTACGTTGACAATGAAAGTATACCGCTCAAAATACAATTTATCTCTATTGCAAAACCGAGCTCTGGTACCTCTACAAATCCCTGCTTCCCTCTGCGAAGGTCCTATCCATTTACTTTTTTGTTGAGTCATCACCCTCTTATTAAAGAGCACTAGCTGGAGAGCACAGCTGTCATTTGCATTCATCACTATTAATTCATGTTGGGTGTGATTATGATTGGATCTCTTTTACCATGAATTACAATGTCTAGTCAGTCCTTGAGCTTTAAAGGTGCTCTGCATTTATGTTTTGCGGTCTCAGAAAGGGCTAGCGAGATACCATCTTGTTATATCATATTATGATTATTTTGAGAAAGTGTTGTCATCCGAGATTTATTATTATGACTTGCTAGTTGATTATGCTATTGATATGAGTAATTATGAGACCTGAGAATTATTGCAAATGTGGTTAGTTATGATCTATGCTGAAAACTTGAATGCTGGCTTGACATAGTTACAACAACAAGAGCAAACAGAGTTTGTAAAAGTTTTTCTTTCTTCCTTTTAGTTTGTCAACTGAATTGCTTGAGGACAAGCAAGGGTTTAAGCTGGGGGAGTTGATACGTCTCCATCGTATTTACATTTCCAAACACTTTTGCCCTTGTTTTGGACTCTAATTTGTATGATTTGAATGGAACTAACCCGAACTGACGCTGTTTTCAGCAGAATTACCATGGTGTTGTTTTATGTGCAGAAAACAAATATTCTCGGAATGACCTGAAACTCCACGGAACATCTTAGAAAAAACAATAAAAAATCCTCGCCAAAGATGAAGACCAGGGGGCCCTCACCCTTCTCACGAGGGTGGGGGAGCCCCCCTAGGGCACGCCCCCAACCTCGTGGGCCCCTTGGAAACCCTCTGACGCCAACTCCAACTCTATATATTTGCTTTCGGAGAGAGAAAAATGAGAGAGAAGAAATCATCGCGTTTTACGATACGGAGCCGCCGCCAAGCCCTAAAACCTCTCGGGAGGGCCGATCTGGAGTCCGTTCGGGGCTCCGGAAAGGGGGATTCGTCGCCGTCGTCATCATCAACCATCCTCCATCACCAATTTCATGATGCTCACCACCGTGCGTGAGTAATTCCATCGTAGGCTTGCTGGACGGTGATGGGTTGGATGAGTTTTATCATGTAATCGTGTTAGTTTTGTTAGGGTTTGATCCCTAGTGTCCATTATGTTCTGAGATTGATGTTGCTATGACGTTGCTATGCTTAATGCTTGTCTATAGGGCCCGAGTGCCATGATTTCAGATCTGAACCTATTATGTTTTCATGAATATATGTGAGTTCTTGATCCTATCTTGCAAGTCTATAGTCACCTACTATGTGTTATGATCCGGCAACCCCGAAGTGACAATAATCGGGACCACTCCCGGTGATGACCTTAGTTTGAGGAGTTCATGTATCCACTATGTGCTAATGCTTTGTTCCGGTTCTCTATTAAAAGGAGGCCTTAATATCCCTTAGTTTCCAATAGGACCCCGCTACCACGGGAGGGTAGGACAAAATATGTCATGCAAGTTCTTTTCCATAAGCATGTATGACTATATATGGAATACATGCCTACATTACATTGATGAATTGGAGCTAGTTCTATGTCACCCTATGTTATGACTGTTACATGATGAACCGCATCCGGCATAATTATCCATCACTGATCCGGTGCCTACAAGTTTTCCATATACTGGTTTACGCTTGTTTACTTTCCCGCTGCTACTGTTACAATCACTACAAAATACCAAAAATATGACTTTTGCTGTCTTTACTTTTGTTGCCGCTACCGCCACTATCATATTACTTTGCTACTAAACACTTTGCTGCAGATACTAAGTTTCCTGGTGTGGTTGAATTGACAACTCAGCAGCTAATACTTGAGAATATTCTTTGGCTCCCCTTGTGTCGAATCAATAAATTTGGGTTGAATACTCTACCCTCGAAAGCTGTTGCGATCCCCTATACTCGTGGGTTATCAGGGAGTTGCCCGATTCAGTGGCTACGGTGCGTCTGATCGAACGACTCTCCAGGCGGCTTATTTTTGGCTAAAATCATCCGGATGATTTGTAGTAACCGCCTATTTAGATGGTCATAACGTCATACTGCATTCTGATTCATCAGCGGACGTCTCACGCGGATCATGCATCAAATACCATTGGATGCTCACAGATTCAACGACAGTCATCAACCCTTCCACACCAACCCCGAAACCCTAGCTATGTCCTCGTGGTCATTTTCCATACACCCCCTGCTTCCTTTCTTTCTCTCCTCGCGCTGCCAATTCCCCTCGCTCTCTTCTCCTTCCTCGCTCTCACGGCATCCCATCGATCCACGGCCAGATCCACCGCCCACCCCAACCCACTCCTCGTTCCACCCACCCCGATCCATACCCCTCGTCTCCGCCGCCCAGTTGCACCGCGGCCACCATCTGCGGCCCCTCCTCCCCGTCCCCGGCCCCCTCCCGATCCAATCCTCTCCCCGCTGCTCCCACCCACCGCCGACCTCGCCGTCCTCCTCACCCACCGCTGCCGACCTCGTCCCTCCCTCCCCTCACCATCTCAAGGTGGTGCTGATCGGCGACTCCGGCGTGCGCAAGTCCAACCTCCTCTCCCGTCGATGGAGCTGCAGCCGCCGGAGGGGCCGGCGCGTCTGATGCGGATCGATGACGGCGTTCACAGAGGAGGAGAGGGTGGTGCACGACGCACTGGGCTACCCCAAGGCCTACGCCAGGCTCTGTCGCGCCAGCGGGGCGCGCTCGGCCTACCCTACACCCATGGCCCGCTCGACGCCTTCCTCCCCTACGTCCTCCAGCCCCACGAGGTACATGCCTCTTTTTCTCGCGCAGATCCTCTCGCCCCGCTTCGACGCCGCGTTGTGATCTGATCTGGTGCGTGTAGGCGTTGCGGGCCAAGGACCTGAACGAGATGTTCCTGATGGTGGACGCGGAGGCGGCGCCCACCGCCAACCCATGTGGCTTCACCAACCTGCTCTGGAAGCAGCTTGACCAATTATTTTGTGAGGCATCAAACACTGACATCTACTGGTAGTGTTTTTCTTCTCTATTGACTAGTTATCTGCGCATGCCTTGTTCTGAAGTGTGGAGTGTCAACTATTTCAGTAGCATCACATATGGCAAGTAACCTCTTTATGTTTACGGAGTGTAAACAAAATAAGAGCCCACATACACTAGCATCTTTTCTGAACATTCAACCCATCTTGTTTAGTCAAACGAAGAAAAAATGCAAGGACACCAAAAGGTGTGTAGATACACAGATAACAAATATGTGGTTCCATACTAGTTGGAACACTTTTCGCTTAAATGATGTGCATGACAAATTTATCCAGCCGCTGCACTTTACTGAATAGTTGTTTCCTAGACATGTTGGGGTTTTCAAACCTTCTCTTGGGACTAATTATACTTGTTAACTGCTGTCCTTTTGCAAGAAAAAGAAAAGCTGTTGTCCTAAATGAATGTAAAAAACACTATAGCAAGCCCTTCTTTGTTGCATTTAGGGGCATTGCAAGGCACTGCAATTACCTCAGAGATCTACTCTTGGCGCTTTCATTCAGCTAGCCCTGTGGAGCTAGGTGAGTAAAAAAACTAGTTACTCCCTCCTTCCCAAAATAAGTGTTGCTAATTGTACAAAGTTGTACTAAATCAGCGACACTTATTTTGGGACAGAGGGAGTAGTATCTTATTAATCCAGTCAAGGATGGATAACCTTATAGCCTCTGGTGCAGTTTTGTGATCCCGTACTTCTACCTGACCTACCTGCTGATCCTGCTGATGTGGAGGGAGAAACGAGACGAGGAGAGGTGCTCGGAGAAGTACAAGGACATCTGGGAAGAGTACTGGCTTGTGCCCTGGAGGATTCTACCTTATGTGTACTGGTTAGCTACAGAACCAGAAGGCCATGCTGTATTGTTATTGTAGACCGTGATGATCATGCATAACTAAATGGAAAGTTCTTCTGTACGTTGTTCTTTGATATCCAGTTTTGAATTGAAGTTGCATCGATCTCTAGCTTCGACGCCGCGTTGTGATCTAATCTGGTGTGTGCAGGCGCTGCGGGCCAAGGACCTGAACGAGATGTTCCCGGTGTTGGACACAGAGGCGGCGCCCATGGAGGACGCCCCTCCACCACTCCTCCGACGCCATCCAAGTCTTCTTACTTTCAGTTTCTTCGTCTTCTTCCCTTACCCTCCATTCCTTTGACTGAGATGTGATGTGGTTTCCTGCCATGAAATAGCAGTTGTCGCCAGATGGATGTAGGACGACCAACCATGGACGAGCAGTAGCAGCACCCTCATGGTGAGCCCCTCCACCCCTTTGTTCCCCTCTGCTTTCTATGATGCTAGAGTTTGGCCTTGGTTCCATGGCTGATTACTTGCTGTATGCCACATCAAGGACCGACTGTTTGAGCTGATTTGTGTTGTTGGTGGTCATCTAGCTACTGATGTTCTGCTGCAAGTTAGAATGCCTACTGTTCTGTGCTGTAGAAGACTACTAAATTATCTAGTTTGCATCCCTTTGATGTCATGTATGCTACTGATTTGTTGGAGGTAATTAGAATGCTGTAGGTTCAGTACTAACATGGCATAATCCATTGGAATAAATTAGATGGGAATATATGGTAGGTTTAGTACAAACGTGGCTTAATCCATTGGAATTTTTGCTTCCAATTGGACAATCAGAATGTTGTAGGTTTAGTACATGACGCCATGGAAGGTTGTTCATGTTCTGTCCTTCCTCTTCTGATCTGCCGGATACTAGAGTAGACCCTTGCTTTCGTTGCTAATAATACACTCATGCTCCACAACTAATCTTCTACTTGATCGCAAGCACGGTAGAGATGATTGATAAACCACCAAACAAAAGGAAAATTGGACATTTGCTAGCATTACAGTGTGAAGGATGCTCTGCTGCTCCAATGTGTCTTTTCTGTCAAAGCTTTCTTGTCAAATGTTTGTGTTCAGAGTTGAATCAAAGTTTGAATAAGGCAAAGTTGCTAGCATTGCACCAGTACGCCCTTCCTAACATATGTATTTGTGCTGTTCCTCGCGCCTCTCTATTTGCTATGATTTTTTGGTGCTCTGCAGAAGAACTCAATTCACTGGATGCAGGGAAGGAGATGGAGGGTGACACATAGCCATGGAGAGGAGCAGCAGCTCAAGGTCCTTTCTCCTCCACGCCACCTTTGCCCCTCTCTTGTTTTTATTTGCTATGTTGGGTTCCAAGATTAGAAATATTTTTTGTTTCCATCTTTATCCATGTGCTATCATTAACTCAGAGAAAATGTTATGTTTTTGCTGATTAGTGGCAGTACATCTTTGCTTTACTATTCCTAGCAGCTGCAGTTCATATACCATAAACATGTTGTGTACATTCTGAACCCCCAAAAAATGACACAAGTGATATGTATATGCAGCAGGGAATCGTCAACTTGTATAGTTTGTTTACTAGAATGTAACTTGTACAATTTTTACTTGAATATGTTCAGTTATGAAGTCGTGTAGTTATTTTTTCTCATCAGTTCTAAACTGCAGTACTTTACTGAATTGTTGATGATGCTGAATGAATCTAGCTTGTTGGGTTCAGTCTCTTGTTTAGATGGAATAGCACCCCATCACCTTTGTTGTTGTTGTTGTTGTTGTTATTCACCCTATCCTTGCTGTTTTGTTTTCTTGCTGGCAGATATTTTGAGTAAATTCAAGACAAAAGATGTTCAAAGAAGCTCCAAGACATTCTTATATAGCAAGTTATGTAATAATAGCTGGGTTATCTGGGAATTTAATGTATCTTCTCTCTGTTTGTGAATGAAATAGTAATTATGTATGTGAATTAATGTATCTTCTCTTTGTTTGTGAATTTCATGTATGTTTCAGAATTACAATTTCTGTTTCATATGAAATAGTAATTATGTATGTGATTTGAAAATGTGTGCAATGGAAACATGACTCATGCGACCACTACTAGAGAAAACCCTAGTAGTAGCATGGGTTTTGAGGCTAGCAGCAGCGCGGGTGGCCGCGCTACTAATAAGGCGCTACAGCTAACATATAGTAGTAGCGCGGTCCTTACCCGCTCTACTACTGTTGACGATATCAACAACGCATTTTATGAACACGCTACTATTACTTAGCTATAGCGATTTCGCAGTCCCTCGCTACTGCTATATCTTTCATCATTTTCCCCCCGTACCCCTTTCCCTTTCAGTTTCCCTTTCAGATACTAGATACTAGGTACTGCTAGTAGATATCAAATTCATAAACCATTACTGGGTAGTACTCCCTTCGTTCCAAATTACTCGTCGTGGTTTTAGTTCAAACCACGATGAGTAATTTGGAACAAAGGGAGTACTAGATAACAATTTCATGCATAGTCGACATGCATCCTCAAGCAGTACAAGGTCATATCAACGACGATCATCATATGTAGTTCTAGATGATATCGACGACGATCATCATATGTAGTTCTAGATGATATAGCCACACACACATATGTAGTTCTAGATGATATCGAAGAAAATCATCATCCTCAAGCCTGGGCGGTTGGTGTTCCTGATAGTAATTAGGATGGCCTGTCCAACACGAAGATTCTTGCCATCGAGGAATTTCTTCCACCCAACTGAGTTTAAGTGTGTGTGACCGTCCGTGTCCACGCGGTAAGTACAGGTTGTGATGGAGCCCCTTGCGGTAAGGCGTAGTCCAGCTGCCTTCTTCATCAGGCTCGATACCATAACTCACAGATATGCTCTTTGCCAATGTCTGAATAAGAAAAACATTTCAATTAATAAATAGCCTCGCAAATTAGTACATATGGATTATCTACACTATTAATAGTTTCCTTAGATTCTACACTAATAAGCATGTGATCAAACTCTACACTAAAACATATCATCAACTAGATTCCACACAACATACCATATCATTGGACTGTACACTAAGTATTTCATCGGATAATTTGCATTTGTAAGTATAACATTCCATATCATGTCGATCAACCATGGTATTTGTCAGGCGGGTCACGAATGGCACCCCGACAAAGTCAGCACGTCGCGGAATTATGTCCCACAGGTTGGACACCTCCTCCTCGCTCAGCCTTGTTCTTTGAGCTATGATGGCTTCATGAAGTGGGTCCTCATCATCTTCATCGAGTGGGTCCTCATTATCTTCATCATCTTCGTCATCTTCATCATCTTCCACCAGGTTGAGATAAATGACAGCCAGCTTGGGTCTTTCTGCTCTGAAGGAGAAGCTGATCAACTCACCACCAGTAAGACGCATGCGAGCGACGAAACAGGCCCATCCATCTCCTCCATTCTGTGACATATTGCGTCCTTTCTCGACCTCCATAGTGTACGGCCCCCCAGGAGCCTCAAATGTCACAGTGTCTCCTATCAGCTTGTTGAATTTCAACCTCACATTGCATGGGACGATCTGTATAAAATAAGCAAAATGACACAATGCAGTAATGCCAACACTAAAAATAAAATAGTTATTACATTTCATCTAATTTCTTACCGCCGCATGATGAAAACACGACTGGAAGTAGATGCTGAACAGCTTGCCAGTTGCAAGGCTGCTGGCGCACCTTGACTTGTACAGTCGACAAAGTGGTGGTGGTGGTGGCACCATTTTTCCTAAAGCAATATGAGCAAAGGATTAACGATCCACTTCACAGGAAAGAAAAACAGTAGCATGAGATATTTTTGGTTCTTCCGCGAGAAGCAATTTGATGGACAATTATAATCCTAAGATCTAGTAACATATTAGATGACAAGGTACCACCTACATTTTGCCAAAAAGTAACTTATTAAAAAAACAAAAGCAACTACGTACCTATCCATGTATAGAAAAAATAACAATAAAATGGTGCATACTAAATCAACTAAATGAACTAGCCTACTAAATCAAAATGTTCTAAATCAACTAAATGAACTAGCCTACTAAATCAACTAAATCAAAATGTTCTAAATCAACTAAATCAACTAGCCTACTAAATCAACTAAATCAAAATGTTCTAAATCAACTAGCCTACTAAATCAACTAAATAAAAATGTTCTAAATCAACTAAATCAACTAGCCTACTAAATCAACTAAATCAAAATGTTGCATATGAACTAGCCTACTAAATAAAAATGTAGCAGGCAGGAGGGAGAAGGAGGGGCGACTCAAGGAGGGAGAAGAGAGTAGGATGGTGGAGGAAGGCGAAGTGAGGAGGGGCCGGCCGGCGGCCAGTGGAGGGAGGATGGAGGAGGAAGGCGGAGCGAGGAGGGGTCGGCCAGCGGCGAGTGGAGAGGGAGGACGGAGGAGGAGGCCGGTACCGAGTCCAGCAAGGAGGACG
Organism: Triticum urartu; assembly: GCF_003073215.2. Lineage (NCBI taxonomy): Eukaryota > Viridiplantae > Streptophyta > Magnoliopsida > Poales > Poaceae > Triticum > Triticum urartu. The sequence goes on along the minus strand of NC_053024.1, from coordinate 290,637,317 downwards.
GCGTGACGGCGGCTCAAAGGGAGGAGGGGTGACGGGGGAGGACCAGCGCGGGGGATTGAGAGGGATCTAGTGAGTGTGTGATTGTGAGTGGATCAGATAGAGGAGATGGGGGTGGGTGATGGAATGGGTTAGCAGTAGCGCGCTATTGAGAAAGACGCTACTGCTAAACTACCTAGCAGCAGCGCCTTTCACAAAGAAGCGCTACTGCTATGTGTCAACATGTAAAAGTAGACTTAGTTCAATGTATTAAAAATACATTGATCATCATCGATCTTATTGTGTACAATCTGATTTGTCAATATGAGTCCTCACCGGTTTAGGAACAGGTGAAGATTCATATTGCAGCCACAAATTCTACACATAGAGTTCAATGAAGACCAAGTGCTTGTCAAAGTTTGAGAAGTAACATATTTAAGGTGGTAGAAACTCTCTTCACGGCGCGAGGTGGGACTAAATTTTTGTAGTAAACTTAGCAGTAGCGCTTATTGGCGAAATGCGCTGCTACTATGCTACGTAGCAGTAGCGCCCGTCGTTGTAACGCGTTGCTGCTATAGCTAGCCTCACGGCGGCCTCGTGGGAATTATAGCAGTAGCGCGTCTTTGAGCGGGCGCGCTACTGCTATATTTATTTCAACAGCAAGTTATTCTTGAGCTCGCTACTGCTAATTAGCAGCAGCGCCTTATTTTAAAGTGCGCTGCTGATAAGATTTTGTGTATAGGGTTTTCCCTAGTAGTGGACCCACTTATCAAAATAATTTGAGCACATTTGAAATTTCTGACGTATGGGACCAGTGTATGATATTATGATATTTGGGACAAATGTAAAACAGTGGAAAATAAAATGGCAAAAAATAAAAGATCATGCGCTGTAAAAGGGCGCATCTAGAAATAAAAAGGCCGAATTGCTGGGACAGCCCATGTAGCTAGCAAAAATTAATAGTAAAAATAAATATTAAAAAGGCCGAATTAATGGGCTCGGCCCATATAAACACCGAATTGGACCAGACTGATTCTTGCGCCACATCAGGTTGCCACGTCGAATGGCTACATGGCCTGGGGAGGCTGCTAGTGACCAAAACAAAACAGTAGGCATATTTTGGTCGTAAACGCCCACGATCTTCCCACAGAGAAGGTTGTTAATTTCAGTTTACGACCGCCAGCTTTTGACCTTCTGTTTTTGGTCAAAAAAAGGTCGCAAATGAAAAACAATGACCTTTCAGTGACCAATAGTCAAGGTCACAAGTTGACATATTTCTTGTAGTGGATCGGTATTATGAGTTTATGTGTTTTGATGTACCGAAGATAGTTTGGAGTCCCGGATGTGATAACGGACATGACGAGGAGTCTCAAAATGGTCGAGACATAAAGATTGATATAACAGACGGCTATATTCAGACATCGGAAGTGTTCCGGGTGATTTCGAAGAAAAACCGGAGTGCCGGAGGGTTACCGGAACCCCCCGAGGAACTAATGGGCCACATGGGCCTTAGTGGAGAGAGAGAGGGCCAGCCAAGGCAGGGCCGCGCGGCCCTCCTCTAGTCCGAATTGGACTAGGGAAGGGGGCGGCGCCCCCTTTCCATCTCCCTTCTCCTCTCCTTCCTTCCCCCTTCCTCCTCCTAGTTGGACTAGGAAAGGGGGAGTCCTACTCCTACTAGGAGGACTCCTACCCTCCTTAGCGCGCCCCAAGGTCTGGCCGGCCTCCCCCCTTGCTCCTTTATATACGGGGGCAGGGGGCACCCTGGAACACACAAGTTGATCATTGATCCCTTAGTCGTGTGTTGTGCCCCCCTCCACCATAATCCACCTCGGTCATATCGTCGTACTTCTTAGGCGAAGCCCTGCGCCGGTAGCTCATCATCACCGTCATCACGATGTCGTGCTGACGAAGCTCTCCCTCAACACTCAACTAGATCGATAGTTTGTGGGACGCCACCGAGTTGAACGTGTGCAGATCGCGGAGGTGCCGTACTTTTAGTAATAGGATCGGTTGGATCGTGAATATGTATGACTACATCAATAGCATTGTCATAATGCTTCCGCTTACGGTCTACGAGGGTACGTGGACAACATTCTTCCCATCTCGTTGCTATGCATCACCATGATAGATCTTGTGTGTGCGTAGGAATTTTTTGAAATTACTGCATTCCCCAACAGTGGCATCCGAGCCAGGTCTATGCGTAGATGTTATATGCACGAGTAGAACACAAAGGGGTTGTGGGCGTGGGTATATACATATTGCTTGTCGTCACTAGTTGATTCTTGACTCAACGGTATTGTTGGATGAAGTGGCTCACACCGACATTACGCGTACGCTTATGCGAGTGGTTCTACCGGCGTGCTTCGCACACAGGTGGTTGGTGGGTGTTAGTTTGTCCAACTTTAGTTGAATCGGATTCAATGAACAGGGTTCTTTCTGAAGATCAAAAAGCAATCACTATACTGCATTGTGGTTTTTGATGCGTATGTAAGAATTGTTCTTGCTCAGCCCGTAGCAGCCACGTAAAACTTGCAACAACAAAGTAGAGGACGTCTAACTTGTTTTTGCAGGGCATGTTGTGATGTGATATGGTCAGGACATGATTCTAAATTTTATTATATGAGATGATCATGTTTTGTAACATAGTTATTGGCAACTGGCAGGAGCCATATGGTTGTCGCTTTATTGTATGAAATGCAATCGCCATGTAATTGCTTTACCTTATCACTAAGCGGTAGCGATAGTCGTAGAAGCAATAGTTGGCGAGACGACAACGATGCTTCGATGGAGATCAAGGTGTCAAGCCAGTGACGATGGTGATCATGACGGTGCTTTGGAGATGGATATCAAAGGCACAAGATGATGATGACCATATCATATCACTTATATTGATTGCATGTGAAGTGTATCTTTTATGCATATTATTTTGCTTAGTGCGGCGGTAGCATTATAAGATGATCTCTCACTAAATTTCAAGGTATAATTGTTCTCCCTGAGTATGCACCGTTGTTACAGTTCGCCGTGCCGAGACACCACGTGATGATCGGGTGTGATAACTTGTACGTTCACATACAACAGGTGAAAGCCAGTTTTGCACAATGCAGAATACTCGGGCTGAACTTGACGATCCTAGCATATGCAGATATGGCCTCGGAACATTGAGACCGAAAGGTCGAGCGTGAATCATATAGTAGATATGATCAACATAGTGATGTTCACCATTGAAAACTACTCCATCTCATGTGATGATCGGACATGGTTTAGTTTATATGGATCACGTGATCACTTAGATGATTAGAGAGATATCTATCTAAGTGGGAGTTCTTAAGTAATTTTATTAATTGAACTGTAATTTATCATGAACTTAGTACCTGGTAGTATTTTGCATTTCTATGTTGTTGTAGATAGATGGCCCGTGTTGTTGTTCCATTCAATTTTAATGCGTTCCTAGAGAAAGCTAAGTTGAAAGATGATGGTAGCAACTACACGAATTGGGTCCGTAACTTGAGGGTTATCCGCATTGCTGCACAGAAGAATTATGTCCTGGAAGCACCGCTAGGTGACAAACCCGCTATAGGAGCAACGCCACATGTTGTGAACACCTGGCAGAGCAAAGCTAATGACTACTCGATAGTTCAGTGTGCCATGCTTTACAGCTTAGAACCAAGACTTCAACGACATTTTGAATGCCATGGAGCATATGAGATCTTCCAGGAGTTGAAGTTAATATTTCAAGCAAATGCCCGGATTGAGAGATATGAGGTCTCCAATAAGTTCTATAGCTGCAAAATGGATGAGAATAGTTCTATCAGTGAACATATACTCAGAATGTCTGGGTACCACAACCACTTGACTCATCTGCGAGTTAATCTTCCTGATGATAGTATCATTGACGGAGTTATTCAATCACTACCACCAAACAACAAGAGCTTTGTGATGAACTATAATATGCAAGGGATGGATAAGACGATTCCTGAGCTCTTCGCAATGCTAAAGGCTATGGAGGTAGAAATCAAGAAGGAGCATCAAGTGTTGATGGTCAACAAGACCACTAGTTTCAAGAAAAAGGGTTAAGGGAAGAAGGGGAACTTCAAGAAGAAAAGCAAGCCAGTTGCTGCTCAAGTGAAGAAACCGAAGTCTGGACCTAAGCCTGAAACTGAGTGCTTCTACTGCAAAGGGACTGGTCACTAGAAGCGGAACTACCCCAAGTATTTGGCGGAGAAGAAGGATGGCAAAGTGAAAGGTATATTTAATATACATGTTATTGATGTGTACCTTACTAATGCTCGGAGTAGTGCCTCGGTATTTGATACTGGTTCAGTTGCTAACATTTGCAACTCGAAATAGGGGCTACGGATTAAGCGAAGATTGGCTAAGGACGAGGTGACGATGCGCGTGGGAAATGGTTCCAAAGTGGATGTGATCTCCCTCGGGACACTACCTCTACATCTACCTTTGGGATTAGTTGTAGACCTAAATAATTGTGGTTTGGTGCCAGCGTTGAGCATGAACATTATATCTGGATCTTTTTTGATGCGAGATGGTTATTCATTTAAATCAGAGAATAATTGTTGTTCTATTTATATGAGTAATATCTTTTATGGTCATGCACCCTTGATGTGTGGTCTATTTTTTACTAAATTTTGATAGTAGTGATACACATGTTCATAGTATTGAAGCCAAAAGATGCAGAGTTGATAATGATAGTGCAACTTATTTGTGGCACTACCGATTTGGTCATATTCGTGTAAAGGGCATGAAGAAACTCCATTCTGATGGACTTTTGGAATCACTTGATTATGAATCACTTGGTACTTGCAAACCATGCCTCATGGGCAAGATGATTAAAAAGCAATAGAGTTATTGGAACTCATACATACTGATGTATGTGGTCCAATGAACATTGAGGCTCGCGGCGGATATCGTTATTTTCTCACCTTCAAGATGATTTGAGCAGATATGGGTATATCTACTTAATGAAACATAAGTCTGAAACATTTGAAAAGTTCAAAGAATTTCAGAGTGAAGTGGAAAATCATCATAACAAGAAAATAAAGTTTCTATGATCTGATCATGGAGGAGAATATTTGAGTTAGGAGTTTGGTCTTTATTTGAAACAATGCGGAATAGTTTCGCAACTCACGCCACCTGGAACATCACAACGTAATGGTGTGTCCGAACGTTGTAACCGCACTTTATTAGATATGGTCCGATCTATGATGTCTCTCACTGATTTACCGCTATCGTTTTGGGGTTATGCTTTAGAGACAGCTGCATTCAAGTTAAATAGGGCACCATCAAAATCCGTTGAGATGACACCTTATTAACAGTGGTTTGGCAAGAAACCCAAGTTGTCGGTTCTTAAAGTTTGGGGCTGCGATGTTTATGTGAAAAAGTTTCAACCTGATAAGCTCAAACCCAAATCGGAGAAATATGTCTTCATAGGATACCAAAAGGAGACTATTGGGTACACCTTCTATCATAGATCTGAAGGCAAGATATTCGTTGCTAAGAATGGATCCTTTCTAGAGAAGGAGTTTCTCTCGAAAGAAGTGAGTGGGAGGAAAGTAGAACTTGATGAGGTAATTGTACCTACTCCCTTATTGGAAAGTAGTTCATCACTGTAATCAGTTCCAGTGATTCCTACACCAGTAAGTGAGGAAGCTAATGATGATGATGATGATGAAACTTCTGATCAAGTTACTACCGAACCTCGTAGGTCAACCAGAGTAAGATCCGCACCAGAGTGGTACGGTAATCCTGTTCTGGAAGTCATGTTACTTGACCATGACGAACGTACGAACTATGAGGAAGCAATGATGAGCTCAGATTCTGCAAAATGGCTTGAGTCCATGAAATCTAAGATGGGATCCATGTATGAGAACAAATAATGGACTTTGGTTGACTTGCCCGATGATCGGCAGGCCATAGAGAATAAATGGATCTTCAAGAAGAAGACTGATGCTGACGGTAATATTATTGTATACGAAGCTCAACTTGTTGCAAAAGTTTTTTGACAAGTTGAAGGAGTTGATTATGATGAGACTTTCTCACTCGTAGCGATGTTTAAGTCCGTCTGAATCATGTTAGCAATTGCCGCATTTTATGATTAGGAAATTTGGCAAGTGGATGTCAAAACTGCATTCCTTAATGGATATCTTAAAGAAGAGTTATATATGATGCAACCAGAAGGTTTTGTCGATCCAAAAGGTACTAACAAAGTGTGCAAGCTCCAGCGATCCATTTATGAACTGGTGCAAGCCTCTCGGAGTTGGAATATATGCTTTGATAGTGTGATCAAAGCATATGGTTTTATACAAACTTTTGGAGAAGCCTGTATTTACAAGAAAGTGAGCAGGAGCTCTGTAGAATTTCTAATATTATATGTAGATGACAAATTGTTGATCGGAAATGATATTGAATTTCTGAATAGCAAAAAAGGATACTTGAATAAGAATTTTTCAATGAAAGATCTTGGTGAAGCTGCTTATATATTGGGCATCAAGATCTATAGAGATAGATCAAGATGCTTAATTGGACTTTCACAAAGCACATACCTTGATAAAGTTTTGAAGAAGTTCAAAATGGATCAAGCAAAGAAAGGGTTCTTGCCTGTATTACAAGGTGTGAAGTTGAGTCAAACTCAATGCCCGGCCACTGCAGAAGATAGAGATAAAATGAAAGTCATTCCCTATGCTTCAGCCATAGGTTCTATCATGTATGCAATGTTTTGTACCAGACCTGATGTGTGCCTTGCAATTAGTTTAGCAGGGAGTTACCAAAGTAATCCAGGAGTGGATCATTGGACATTGGTCAAGAACATCCTAAAATACCTGAAAAGGACTAAGGATATGTTTCTCGTTTATGGAGGTGACAAAGAGCTCGTTGTAAACGGTTATGTCGATGCAAGCTTTGACAATGATCCTGATGGCTCTAAGTCACAAACCGGATACGTATTTTTATTAAATGGTGGAGCTGTCAATTGGTGCAGTCCAAGCAAGGCGTCGTGGCGGGATCTACATGTGAAGCGGAGTACATAGCTGCTTCGGAAGCAGCAAATGATGGAGTCTGGATGAAGGAGTTCATATCCGATCTAGGTGTCATACCTAGTGCATTGGGTCCAATGAAAATCTATTGTGATAACACCGGTGCAATTGCATTGGCAAAGGAATCCAGATTTCGCAAGAGAACCAAGCACATCAAGAGATGCTTCAATTCCATCCGCGATCAAGTCAAGGAGGGAGACATAGAGATTCGCAAGATACATACGGATCTGAATGTTGTAGACCCGTTGACTAAGCCTCTCTCACGAGCTAAACATGATCAGCACCAAGACTCCATGGGTGTTAGAATCATTACAATGTAATCTAGATTATTGACTCTAGTGCAAGTGGGAGACTAAAGGAAATATGCCCTAGAGGCAATAATAAAGTTGTTATTTATATTAACTTATATCATGATAAATGTTTATTATTCATGCTAGAATTGTATTAACCAAAAACTAAGTAAATGTGTGAATACATAGACAAACAGAGTGTCACTAGTACGCCTCTACTTGACTAGCTCGTTGATCAAAGATGGTTAAGTTTCCTATCCATGGACAAAGAGTTGTCATTTGATAAAGGGAATCACATCATTAGAGAATGATGTGATTGACTTGACCCATCCGTTAGCTTAGCTCGATGATCGTTTAGTTTACTATTGTTTCTTTCTCCATAACTTATACATGTTCCTATGACTATGAGATCATGCGACTCCCGAATACCGGAGGAACACTTAGTGTGCTATCAAACATTACAACGTAACTGGGTGACTATAAAGATGCTCTATAGGTGTCTCCGATGGTGTTTGTTGAGTTGGCATAGATCGAGATTAGGATTTGTCACTCCGAGTATCGGAGAGTTGGGCCCTTTCGGTAATGCACATCACTATAATCCTTGCAAGCTATAACTAATGTGTTAGTTACGGGATGATGCATTACGGAACGAGTAAAGAGACTTGCCAGTAACGAGATTGAACTAGGTATTGAGATACCGACTATCGAATCTCGGGTAAGTAACATACCGATAACAAAGGGAACAACGTATATCGTTATGCAGTTTGACTGATAAAGATCTTCATATAATATGTGGGAGCCAATATGAACATCCAGGTTCCGCTATTGGTTACTGACCGGAGACATGTCTCGGTCATGTCTACATAGTTCTCGAACCCGTAGGGTCTGCACGCTTAATGTTCGGTGACGATCGGTATTATGAGTTTATGTGTTTTGATGTACCGAAGATAGTTTGGAGTCCCGGATGTGATCACGGACATGACGAGGAGTCTCGAAATGGTCTAGACATAAAGAATGATATAATGGACGGCTATATTCGGACACCGGGAGTGTTCCGTGTGATTTTAGAGAAAACCGGAGTGCCAGAGGTTTACCGGAACCCCCAAGGAAACTAATGGGCCACATGGGCCTTAGTGGAGAGAGAGAGGGCCAGCCAAGGCAGAGCCGCGCGCCCCGCCCCCTCTAGTCCGAATTGGACTAGGGAAGTGGGGCGCCCCCCTTTCCTTCTTCCTTCTCCTCTCCTTCCTTCCCCCTTCCTCCTCCTAGTTGGACTAGGAAAGGGGGAGTCCTACTCCTACTAGGAGGAGGACTCCTCCCCTCCTTGGCGTGCCCCAAGGGCTGGCCGGCCTCCCCCCTTGCTCCTTTATATATGGGGGTAGGGGGCACCCTAGAACACACAAGTTGACCATTGATCCCTTAGCCGTGTGCGGTGCCCCCCTCCACCATAATCCACCTCGGTCATATCGCCGTAGTGCTTAGGTGAAGCCCTACGCCGGTAGCTTCATCATCACCGTCATCACGTCGTCGTGCTAACGAAGTTATCCTCGACACTTAGATGGATTGATAGTTCGTGGTACGTCACCGAGTTGAACGTGTGCAGATCGCGGAGGTGCCGTACTTTTAGTAATAGGATCGGTCGGATCATGAATATGTATGACTACATCAACCGCGTTGTCATAACGCTTCCGCTTACGGTCAACGAGGGTACGTGGACAACACTCTTCCACTCTTGTTGCTATGCATCACCATGATAGATCTTGCGTGTGCTTAGGAATTTTTTTGAAATTACTGCGTTCCCCAACAGTGGCATTCGAGCCAGGTCTACGCGTAGATGTTATATGCACGAGTAGAACACAACGGAGTTGTGGGCGTGGGTATATACATATTGCTTGCCGTCACTAGTTGATTCTTGACTCAGCGGTATTGTTGGATGAAGTGGCTCAGACCGACTTTACGCGTATGCTTATGCGAGATTGGTTCTACCGACGTGCTTCACACACAGGTGGCTGGCGGGTGTCAGTTTCTCCAACTTTAGTTGAATCGGATTCAATGAACACGGTTCTTTCTGAAGATCAAAGAGCAATCACTATACAACGTTGTGGTTTTTGATGCGTAGGTAAGAACGGTTCTTGCTCAGCCCATAGCAGCCACGTAAAACTTGCAACAACAAAGTAGAGGATGTCTAACTTGTTTTCGCAGGGCATGTTGTGATGTGATATGGTCAAGACATGATGCTAAATTTTATTCTATGAGATGATCATGTTTTGTAACACAGTTATCGGCAACTGGCAGGAGCCATATGATTGTCGCTTTATTGTATTAAATGCAATCGCCATGTAATTGCTTTACCTTATCACTAAGCGGTAGCGATAGTCGTAGAAGCAATAGTTGGCGAGACGACAACGATGCTTCGATGGAGATCAAGATGTCAAGCCAGTGATGATGGTGATCATGCGGTGCTTTGGAGATGGAGATCAAAGGCACAAGATGATGATGGCCATATCATATCACTTATATTGATAGCATGTGATGTTTATCTTTTATGCATCTTATTTTTCTTAGTGCGGCGGTAGCATTGTAAGATGATCTCTCACTAAATTTCAAGGTATAATTGTTCTCCCTGAGTATGCACCGTTGCTACAGTTCGCCGTGCCGAGACACCACGTGATGATCGGGTGTGATAAGCTGTACGTTCACATACAATAGGTGCAAGCCAGTTTTGCACAATGCAGAATACTCGGGCTAAACTTGACGATCCTAGCATATGCAGATATGGGCTCGGAACACTAAAACCGAAAGGTTGAGCGTGAATCATATAGTAGATATGATCAACATAGTGATGTTCACCATTCAAAACTACTCCATCTCATGTGATGATCGCACATGGTTTAGTTGATATGGATCACGTGATCACTTAGATGATTAGAGAGATATCTATCTAAGTGGGAGTTCTTAAGTAATTTGATTAATTGAACTTTAATTTATCATGAACTTAGTACCTGATAGTATTTTGCATGTCTATGTTGTTGTAGATAGATGGCCTGTGTTGTTGTTCCATTGAATTTTAATGCGTTCCTAGAGAAAGCTAAGTTGAAAGATGATGGTAGCAACTACACGGACTGGGTCCGTAACTTGAGGGTTATCCTCATTGCTGCACAGAAGAATTATGTCCTGGATGCAACGCTAGGTGACAAACCTGCTGTAGGAGCAATGCCAGATGTTGTGAACACCTGGCAGAGCAAAGCTGATGACTACTTGATAGTTTAGTGTGCCATGCTTTACGTCTTAGAACCGAGACTGCAACGATGTTTTGAACGTCATGGAGCATATGAGATGTTCTAGGAGTTGAAGTTAATATTTCAACCAAATGCCCGGATTGAGAGATATGAAGTCTCCAATAAGTTCTATAGCTGCAAAATGGAGGAGAATAGTTCTGTCAGTGAACATATACTCAAAATGTCTGGGTACCACAATCACTTGACTCAGCTGGGATTTAATCTTCCTGATGATAGTGTCATTGACAAAGTTCTTCAATCACTACCACCAAGCTACAAGAGCTTCATGATGAACTATAATATGCAAGGGATGGATAAGATGATTCCTGAGCTCTTCGCAATGCTAAAGGCTGCAGAGGTAGAAATCAAGAAGGAGCATCAAGTGTTGATGGTCAAGAAGACCACCAGTTTCAAGAAAAAGGGTAAAGGAAAGAAGGGGAACTTCAAGAAGAACAGCGAGCCAGTTGCTGCTCAAGTGAAGAAACCCAAGTCTGGACCTAAGCCTAAAACCGAGTGCTTCTACTACAAAGGGACTGGTCACTAGAAGCGGAATTGCCCCAAGTATTTGGCGGAGTAGAAGGATGGAGAAGTGAAAGGTATATTTCATATACATGTTATTGATGTGTACCTTACTAATGCTCGCAGTAGTGCCTACGTATTTTATGCTGGTTTAGTTGCTAACATTTGCAACTCGAAACAGGGGCTACGGATTAAGCGAAGATTGGCTAAGGACGAGGTGACGATGCGCGTGGGAAATCGTTCCAAAGCCGTTGTGATCGTCGTCGGCACGCTACCTCTACATCTACCTTCGGGATTGGTTTTAGACCTAAATAATTCTTATTTGGTGCCGGCGTTGAGCATGAACATTATATCTGGATCTTGTTTGATGTGAGAAGGTTATTCATTTAAATCAGAGAATAATGGTTATTCTATTTATATGAGTAATATCTTTTATGGTCATGCACCCTTGATGAGTGGTCTATTTTTTTACTAAATCTTGATAGTAGTGATACACATGTTCATAGTATTGAAGCCAAAAGATGCAGAGTTGATAATGATAGTGCAATTTATTTGTGGCACTACCGTTTGGGTCATATTGGTGTAAATTGCGTGAAGAAACTCCATTCTGATGGACTTCTGGAATCACTTGGTAGTTGCAAACCATGCCTCATGGGCAAGATGACTAAAACTCCGTTCTCCGGAACAATGGAGTGAGCAACAAAGTTATTGGAAATCATACATACTGATGTATGTGGTCCAATGAACATTGAGGCTAGCGGCGGATATCGTTACTTTCTCACCTTCACAGATGATTTGAGCAGATATAGGTATATCTACTTAATGAAACATAAGTCTAAAACACTTGAAAAGTTCAAATAATTTTGGAGTGAAGTGGAAAATCATCATAACAAGAAAATAAAGTTTCTATGATCTGATCGTGGAGGAGAATATTTGAGTTATGATTTTGGTCTTCATTTGAAACAATGTGGAATAGTTTCACAACTCACGCCACCTGGAACACCACAAGGTAATGGTGTGTCCGAGTGTTGTAACCACACTTTATTAGACATGGTGCGATCTATGATGTCTCTCACTGATTTACCTCTATATTTTTTGGGTTATGCTTTAGAGACAACTGCATTCACGTTAAATAGGGCACCATCAAAATCCGTTGAGATGACACCTTATGAACTGTGGTTTGGAAAGAAACCCAAGTTGTCGTTTCGTAAAGTTTGGGGTTGCGATGCTTGTGTGAAAAAGCTTCAACCTGATAAGCTCGAACCCAAATTAGAGAAATGTGTCTTCATAGGATACCCAAAGGAGACTGTTGGGTACACCTTCTATCACAGATCTGAAGGCAAGATATTCCTTGCTAAGAATGGATCCTTTCTAGAGAAGGTGTTTCTCTCGAAAGAAGTGAGTGGGAGGAAAGTAGAACTTGACGAGGTAATTGTACCTACTCCCTTATTGGAAAGTAGTTCTCACTGAAATCAATTTCAGTGATTCCTGCATCAGTAAGTGAGGAAGCTAATGTTGATGATCATGAAACTTTTGGTCAAGTTACCACTGAACCTCGTAGGTCAACCAGAGTAAGATCCGCACCAGAGTGGTACGGTAATCCTATTCTGGAAGTCATGTTACTTGACCATGACGAACCTACAAACTATGAGGAAGCGATGATGACCCCAGATTCCGCAAAATGGCTTGAGGCCATGAAATCTGAGATGGTATCCATGTATGAGAACAAAGTATGGACTTTGGTTGTCTTGCCCGATAATCGGCAGGCCATAGAGAATAAATGGATCTTCAAGAAGAAGACTAGCGCTATCTCCTGTTCGTCATCAAACATGCATTATTCCCTCTCGGAACCACGAGCCTTCTAGTGAGTTGCTCCAGTTTGTGAGGGGTGTGTGTCCAAACTTTCGTCAAATATGCCAATTTTTTACCACATCATCTTGGTGGCATGACATTACATCAACCAAGGTTTCATGTGTTTCTGATTTTTTTTATTTTTGGGAATTAAAATGCCATGTCACTCCATGCATACATATGCATGTGTCCATGTCGTGAGACAAATATGTTTGAAAATTCCTTCTAATTTACTGCACATGGAATTAACTCGCACACAAGTACACAAATATGATTTGTCAAACCGTTGTGGTTATTGCATGTAGATATAGTTCAAATTTGAATTAAATGGCTAGAAAATCACTTAAATGTCTTTAAAATGTCAAATGACCCCTAGAATTTTCCAAATTTCACATTATAGTTGTAGTAGTGCACGTTAAACATAGAAAAAAATTGAAGGCCGTAACAGGAAGCTATCTCCTGTTCGTCATCAAACATGCATTGTTCCCTCTCGGAACCACGAGCCTTCTAGTGAGTTGCTCCGGTTTGTGAGGGGTGTGTGTCTAAAATTTCGTCAAACATGCCAAATTTTTTTCCACATCATCTTGGTGGCATGACATTACATCAACCAAGGTTTCATGTGTTTCTGATATTTTTTTAATTTTTTCGAATTAAAATGCCATGTCACTCCATGCTTAATTAATTGTGTCATAGCCTTGAGACCAATATGTTTGAAAATTCCAAACAATTTACTGCACATGGAATTAGATCACACACAAGTACACAAAATATGAGTTTTCAAACCGTTATGGTTAGCTGTTGCATGTACATGTAGTTCAAATTTCAATTACGGTCATTAAATGGCTAGAAAACCACTTAAATGTCTTAAAAGGTCAAATGACCCCTGAAATTTTCCAGAATTTGACATGACAGTTGTATTAGTACTACAAAATTTCTTGTACATTTAAAACACCATCCGTTGCCACTATACACCAAATTCATCTTTCACAGCTAATAAAAAATATCTACAACATCACACACCGTTGTTTTCTAGGAACCGTTTGCGATGAAAATATCTAGGTCTATTTAAGTCTCCCTCCTTAAACTTCGCCGGCTCGTCTGCTCCAATGCCAGCAACCCCCGGATCCACGAATCTCGACCCCCATTCCCGCACCCCCTTCTTGCAAAGATGACGCCATGGAAATGCTTCGTGAAGGCCCGTACGATGGCCGCGTCCCCACCCCCACCCCAAGCGCCGCCGCCTGAGCCAAGAGCGCCGCCGCCTACGCCGAGAGTGTCGCCGTATCCGCATTGAGCGCGGCCGGTTCCACCAAGAGGACGTCTACGGCAGCCGATAGGGCAGCCGCAGAAGCCGAGACGGTTGCAGTTGCTGTTGCGACGGCGGCTGCAAACGCCGAGAGCGCTCAAGCTGCCATCCGTGCCGCGGATGTCGCCCTGACCCGGGTCGAGCCCATCCACGCCAAGATCGAGGATTCACACGCCAAGATATTCCAGGCCACCTCGGACTCCAGCATGCAACCCACCTCCGAAAAGGCAACGGTGGCAATGGAGCACCTGCTTCCTCATGAGGTCGCCGAGCGGGAGCTGGAGATGCAGGAGGCAGCGGAGGTCGAGGAGCGCCGGGAGGAGGAGTTGCGCGTAGCTGAGGTCGAGGTAGAGAAGAGTCTATCCCGTCGAGGAATCGGTGATGGAGTACCAACGCAAGCTCTGGCGTAGCCACTACTAATAGTACTACAACCTTGAGCCCGGCGCCGAGGACGAGGACGAGGACGTGGTCGATTTCAGCAGGGGGACGCGGAGTCCACCAACGGTGGCATGTCGCCAGGACAAATCGACGTCTCATCTCACACCGGCGATGCATAGGCCGGCGTGGCGACGGATTTGTTAAAATTATGCGTACTTAGGCTTTGTTTTTAATGCTCATCTTTTGTTAGAGCAATGTTTAGGTCAACTGGCTCTGTTTAATTACTAAAATTGCTCGATTCAGTAAGTGTGGTCTGTCTGCTGTATGCTATTTTGTGTGCCCAAATTAGCAAGCGATGTTAAATTATGCAATGACATACCCAGGGAAATTTCCACCAAAATTTGAATTATGAAACTCATCCCATGCGCGTAAAGCAGAAGAATCATTTGCGATGCACACAATCATTCAAAGTGAATGGTCCGCCGGCACCTCATGCAAAGTTTCCCTCCACATTTCCAAAATTTTGGCATACCTCCAAAATATCTACCCCCGCCCCCTTCCCCCATTCCCTACCCCCTTTTCTCCCCGACCACAAGTCACATTTCCCTTGTTTCCTCCTTCCTTCCTTCCTTGCTAAGCTATAGCCGCTTCCTCACTCTCGCCGTCTCGCATCCTACCTCCGGGGTCGCCATGGTCTTCTTCAAAGACCTCTCCAACGGTTCCTCCTCCGGTGACTACTCCTCCACCACCCGGGAATGCCTCTCTTCTCTCTCTTGGGCTATGACTTGGAATGAAGGATTTTTACCCGGCGGTCAATTTGAGTCATTTCTTTCTCTTGTAGCTCCCTAAGACCATCAGTGGGAACGAGTGGAGCGGGGTGGCTGAAGATCTATCTGCATGTTGTGACCATCAATCTCCATGCGTGAAGCTAGTTGCCTTTGATTCTGTGGACACTGGGAAGAAGTCTATGGCATGTGCAGAGAAGGTTAGACCCTCTTTAATTGTTAAAAATCATTTGTTAGATGAGATTCAGACACTATCACGGTCCCAACCCATTCATACCACGCCTTCAACCAAACACATCCTAAGACAGTGTCATAGTTTGTACCTAGTTGTAACGCCCCGAGGCCGATGTGCCAGGTGTCCTCCAGTTATTCGCTGTTGTTGCCTTGTCATTGGCTTGCGTGTTGCATTTCATCATGTCATCATGTGCATTGCATCATCATGTTTTAAAACTTGCATTCGTCCGGGTTCCCCGAGTTCTCTCCGTTGTCCGTTCTGAGCCCAACCACACTTGCACGCGCCCGCGGCATGTCCGAAATATTATTTTATAAGTGGCCGGAGAATGTTCTCGGAATGGGATGAAAGTTGGCGTGCGATGTCATTTTGTTTCAGTAGAACGCCCGCCAAGTTTCATCGCATTCGAAGTCCGTTTGATGCCCCACCGAATAAATATAGCGGCAATATAGCCGGTCTAACGTCGGATGTTTTCGGTCTCCGGAAACAGTCGCCGGGCCTCCCTCTCTTCTCTTCTCTCAGCTCGAGACCATCTGCACAGGCTACCTACCGCCAGGTCCAACCTAACTTCTCTCGTCAGCCCGCGGCCCACCCCTCATGCATCCGAAAATTGTCCCGGACCCGACCCGAGCAGTCGTCACCGACATGTCCGGATCATCCCCAAACATCTACAGAACATCTCCTTTTTCCTATTTGGTCTTCCTATCTTTTATTTCTCGACTGTCCTATTAAAATCGGAGGAACCAAATACCCCTACCCAAAAATTCTCGTTGCTATATAAATAGATGGAACCCTAGTCCTGTCCCATCGATCCATCTAATCCTTCCGCCGCCGCCACCCATGTTCCTCGGGAGCTTGTCCCGTCGCCAACCAAATCCCTCTCGGGATCCATTCCCCACCAACCATCGCTCGCCACCAACTCCTCCTTGCCAAGATCCAGCCCACAAGAGAGGAGTTCCTCCTCTGTTTTCTTCTTGAGGCCGCAGCAACAGCGCAGCTCCCGAGCGCACCTCACCTCTCTTCTCCTCGCTGATGGCTCCGCCCGTGCCGGAGCACGCTGTGACGCCCCCGGTTTGACCGTACACTAATCATACACGCAAACGTGTACGATCAAGATCAGGGACTCACGGGAAGATATCACAACACAACTCTACAAATAAAATAAGTCATACAAGCATCATATTACAAGCCAGGGGCCTCGAGGGCTCGAATACAAGAGCTCGATCATAGACGAGTCAGCAGAAGCAACAATATCTGAGTACAGACATAAGTTAAACAAGGTTGCCTTAAGAAGGCTAGCACAAACTGGGATACAGATTGAAAGAGGCGCAGGCCTCCTGCCTGGGATCCTCCTAACTACTCCTGGTCGTCGTCAGCGGGTATCACGTAGTAGTAGGCACCTCCGGTGTAGTAGGAGTCATCGTCGACGGTGGCGTCTGGCTCCTAGGCTCCAACATCTGGTTGCGACAACCAGGTAGAAAGGATAGAGGAAAGGGAAGGAGAAAGCAACCGTGAGTACTCATCCAAAGTACTCGCAAGCAAGGAGCTACACTACATATGTATGCATTGGTATCAACTGGAATAAGGCTATCATTTGTGGACTGAACTGCAGAATGCCGGAATAAGAGGGGGAAAGCTAGTCCTTTCGAAGACTACGCTTCTGGCAGCCTCCGTCTTGCAGCATGTAGAAGAGAGTAGACTGAAGACCTCCAAGTAGCATCGTGTAGCATAATCCTAACCGATGATCCTCCCCTCGTCGCCCTGTGAGAGAGCGATCACCGGTTGTATCTGGCACTTGGAAGGGTGTGTTTTATTAAGTATCCGGTTCTAGTTGTCATAAGGTCAAGGTACAACTCCAAGTCGTCCTGTTACTGAAGATCACGGCTATTCGAATAGATTAACTTCCCTGCAGGGGTGCACCACATACCCCAACACGCTCGATCCCATTTGGCCGGACACACTTTCCTGGGTCATGTCCGGCCTTGGAAGATCAACACGTCGCAGCCCCACCTAGGCACAACAGAGAGGTCAGCACGCCGGTCTAAACCTAAGCGCACAGGGGTCTGGGCCCATCGCCCTTAGCACACCTGCACGTTGCGTGGGCGGTCGGAAGCAGACCTAGCCTAGTGGCGTTCCAGTCCAATCCAGCGCGTGCCGCTCCGTCGCTGACGTCAAGAAGGCTTCGGCTGATACCATGACGCCGGGATACCCATAACTACTCCCGCGTAGATGGTTAGTGCGTATAGACCAAATGGCCAAACTCAGATCAAATACCCAGATCTCGTTAAGCGTGTTAAGTATCCGCGAAGGCCGACCAGGGCCAGGCCCACCTCTCTCCTAGGTGGTCGGAACCTGCCCTGCCGCTCCGCCTCAAAACTCCACTCGCGGGTGCTCCTCAAGCCGACCCGTCTTTAATCACCACATGTATCATGTATAAAGTATATAGTATATACCCGTGATCAACTCCTGAGTGATCACGGCCCGATAGTATAGCATGGCAGACGGACAAGGATGTAGGGCCACTGATGATAAACTAGCATCCTATACTAAGCATTAGGATTGCAGGTAAAGGTAACAACAGTAGTAGCAAGGACAGGCTATGCATCAGTATAGGATTAACGGGAAGCAGTAACATGCTACACTACTCTAATGCAAGCAGTATAGAGAAGAGTAGGCGATATCTGGTGATCAAAGGGGGGGCTTGCCTGGTTGCTCTGGCAAGAGAGAGGGGTCGTCAACTCCGTAGTCGTACTGGGTAGCAGCGGCGTCGGTCTCGGTGTCTAGCGAGAGAAGAGGGGGGAGAAACAATAAATATTTAAGCAAACAGATGCATAGCGATGCATGACATGACAAGTAGCGGTGCTAGGGGTGCCCTATCGCGGTATGAGGTGATACCAGCGAAGGGGGGAAACATCCGGGAAAGTATCCCCGGTGTTTCGCGTTTTCGCACAGATGAAACAGAGGGGGAAAGTTGCGTTTTTGCTATGCTAGGGATGTGTGGTGGACGAACGGGCTGCGTATCCGGATTTGTCTCGTCGTTCTGAGCAACTTTCATGTAGGAATTATTTTAATCCGAGTTACGGATTAAAAGATATGATTTTCTAAAGATTTTATTAATTTCTGGTATTTAATTAATTATTTAAATTAATTCGAAAATAAATTAATGACATCAGCATGATGTCATGCTGACGTCAGCAGTCAATAGAGTTGACTGGGTCAAACTGACATGTGGGTCCAGTGGGACCCACCTGTCATACACTGTTTAGGTTAATTAGGTCTTAGTTTAACTAATTACTGTTTAATTAAGCTAATAGGTTAATTAGGTTAATTAGTGATTAGGTTAATCTAATTATAATTAATTAACTTAATTAATTCCTTAATTAATTAATTAATTAATTTATTATTATTATTATTATTATATATTTTTTTAAATTCTTTTCCTTTTTTTATTAAAACGTTCTGTGGGGTGGGCCCCTTTGTCATAGGCCCCTGGGGGGCCGTAACAGGCGTGGTTAGCGGGCGCTAACGGCCGCGGGCGCCCGTGCACCCGAAAGGGGCAAGAGGGGGCGCCGGCGGAGGCCGTAGCCCAGTGCGGCGGGGTGAGGCCGTGGCCTCGGCGAGGCTCGCCGGCCAGCCGCGGCAGGCGGAGGCGTGCACAGGGGGCGGCGGCGCTGCGGGCCGTCGCGGGGCCGCGCGGCTGGAGCGGCAAGGCGAGGAGCGGCGCAGGAGGGAGCGGAGCAGGGCAGGGCGGCTGGGACACCGGAGCGCTCCGTGAGCGGGCGCGGCCAGCCGGCGGGCAAGGGCGCGGGCGAGGCCACGCACGAGCGGGCGAGCGCGGGGCTGCAGCGGGGTTGTGCCGGGGCACACGGGCGCGCGCGAGGCTGAGCGGGCGCGGCCGAGCTGGTGCGGGGCAGCACGGCTTCCGCAACGGAGCAGCAGCAGCCGGGCTGCACGGCGGAGGGAGAGCGGCGGCAGGGGGCGGCCAAGGCAAATCTGGCGGGGCGCGCGTGTACGAGGACAGGGGGAGAGGAGGCCGGGGGCCTCACCGCGGATCCGTAGGGACTGGGGCAGCGGGGGTCGAGGTGGTCCGGTGACGATGGCGCCGGCGAGGAGGAAGGCGATGGTGGCGTCGGGGGTCGAGGCGGCGAGGTCCAAGCGGCGGCGCGGGCTTCGGACGACGACGAGCGATGGGGCGCGGCGTCGGGGTCGAGGCGATGGGGAAGTGGGGCGCTGGCGTCGCGGGAGGGGGGGGCAGTTCGTCCCTGATCCAGAACGGATCGGGAGGCGAGAGGAGGGGGGAGAGCGACTGGGGGGAGGGGGGTGAGTGGGGATCGGGTGAGTTAGGGTTTGGGGGGGGATGGATAAGGGGAGGGGGGGAAGGCCGGTTGGGCCTGCGCCCGAATGGGCCGGCCAACTGGTCCAGTAGGCCGTGGGAGGGGGTTCCCTCTTTCTTCTCTTTTTTTTTGTTAGTTTCTTTCTTTTATTTATTTTCCTTTTCTGTCTTTATTTATTTTAAAATACTTAGGCAGTCTATAAAATTGTGTTTATTACACCATATTGACCTATGCAAAATATGGCATCTCCCGAACACTTTTGTTTTAAATTTTGAAAAACTTTTATTGTTTGCTTTGATTTTGAAATTTGAATTCGAATGGGATTGAATCATCGCGAGGTTTACAACAGTAAGAGTGGTGACGAGGCATCATTAGCAGAGGTTACTGTAGCTTGATTATCCGGGCGTTACACACGCGAACTGCAGCAACTCCTCGCGTGCCCCTGCTCCTCCCCAACCATGCTCCAGCAGGCCGTCCTCACTACCCCGCGCCCGAGGCCCTGCCTTCTCCTCGTCCGCGCCGACCGAAGCCAGCAGGTCGCCGTCTCCTTGCGCCCCTTCTCCATTTTTCTCTGGTTCTCCTCTAACCTTCGCTCTCTGCTGCTCATGAACCAGCCGCTGGCCGCCGCCGTCCCATTCGTCTTCCAGCGAGGCGAGGCACCGAGCTCCGCCGCGAGTCCCTCTGCTTCTCTGCGTCGCGCCGCTGCTCTGCTTCCCGCAGGACCACGACGAGAGCCTCGCTCGCGCCCCCTCCGTCCCGTCGCACGGTTCCCGCCGCCGGCGCCCCGAAGTCCCGTCCAGCCGGCCTGGAACTTCTTCGTTGTCCGCCCAAGTCCGAGCAAGCCATCGTCCCGTGAACCTGGCCGTCTTCCTCTGCATCGAGCTAGTACGCTCGTCCGTGTCGACCACGGCCCCGCGTGACCCGCCGCCCTGCCAAGTCCCTGATTCGTCGCGCGCCCCGCATCGCCTGAAGCCACCGCGCCAAGTCCCCTACCTCGCCTCTACTTTGTTCGAGGGAGGTGGATGACGCGCCCGGTCACTCGCGTTAACCACGCCCCGCCTGCTTCCCCTTCGGCCTCCAAGACCCAGCGTCGCCAGCAGCCTCCCAGATCCAGCCGGCCCGCTTGCCCCGCCGGCCTGCCAAGCCTCTGTACAAATGGGCCAAAGCCCATGGTGAGCCGCCCCCAGTGCCTGCCCTGTTCGGCCCGTGTTCCAGATTCGTCCCGCATATGTTTTTTTATAGATCTGCGATTTTTCCTATTATCCAGAGACTGCAATTTTTACAGAAAAAGCCTCGTTGTCATGCATATAATAACTTATTAATCATGCATCATGTGTAAATAATTTATATATGAAAAGTGCTTAGAAATTCATCTAGTTTCATAATATCCAACTTTCATCTATGTTTAAAATGTTTAAAATGATGTTTGGTTAAATCTACTCCTATGCCATGCTAAAATGCTTTTATTCATAACTAATTAACCGTAACTCGGATTTTAATAAACTTTATATGTAAATGGGGTAGAAAATGCCTAGATTTACTTGGTGCACTCATCTTGCATGTTTAACAACTCTAAAATAATGTTTAGGGCAGAACATGACCTAACCTAATATATGCACATGAGGAGTTTCCGGACTTGTTGTTTGGTGTTCCGGCCTCATTTAAACTTGCCTAGATAGGTAGTTTTCTTTTGCTTAACCCCTTGTCATGTTAAGAACATTTAATATTGTTGGGTACATAACAAGATCAAACTAAATAATGGAATGTGGTGTTTTGTCAATATGCATCCCGATGCATATTGTGCTCCACTTAATTTGTAGGATTGTTTGTGCACTTTGCCATGCCATGCCTCATTAAACCGGACATGCATCATACTTGGTTGTGCATAATGCCATGATTATGTGGGGGTTGTTTACTATGTTGTTTGCTCCTTTCCGGTGTTTGCTTCTTCGGGTTGGTTCCGGTAACATCGCTTTTGTGTGGACCCGTTCGACTACGTCCGTTTGTCTTCTTCATGGACTCGTTCTTCTTCCTTGCAGGATTTCAGGCAAGATGACCATACCCTCGAAATCACTTTTATCTTTGCTTGCTAGTTGCTTGCTATTTTGCTATGCCTATGTTGCGATACCTACCACTTGCTTATCATGCCTCCCATCTTGTTGAACCAAGCCTCTAAACCACCTTGTCCTAGAAAACCGTTGATTGGATATGTTACCACTTTGCTCAGCCCCTCTTATAGCGTTGTTAGTTGCAGGTGCAGATTGAAGTTTGTTCCTTGTTGGAACATGGAGATGTTGTTCCTTGTTGGAACATTGTTTACTTGTTGGGATATCACAATATCTCTTATTTAATTAATGCATCTATATACTTGGTAAAGGGTGGAAGGCTCGGCCTTTTTGCTTGGTGTTTTGTTCCACTCTTTCCGCCCTAGTTTCCGTCATATCGGTGTTATGTTCCTGGATTTTGCGTTCCTTACGTGGTTGGGTATAATGGGAACCCCTTGATAGTTCGCCTTGAATAAGGCCTTGTTCGGTACGTTGGAAAACCAAAGAAATGCACTGGAAACTTGTTCCTATGGAATTGGGGCAGGAAACACCGTTGGATACAAAGGAACGCGTCCTTTCCAATCCGATGGAAAGTCTCACAGACCTGCGTTTTCATGGGAAAACAAAAATCTGCCCAGAGCGCTTGTTTTCGCGTAGGCCCGAGGGATGGAAGAGAAAAGCTGCCGCTCTATGTACACGCACAGGAATTGAAGGTAGTGCTTATCCTTTTCAACGTTTAAAATAAACTGGCTGGGACCCACATGGGCAGATTTCCTATGGTCACTTTTCCTCTCTCCCAAACGCCAACTGTGCATGCAGGTGCTGCAGTTTTCTATCCTATGTTTTGCAACTGCATTCCTCTCCATTTCCAACGATTCCCTCCAATCCTATGCTTTTCTTTCCTTTGACACGAACAGGCCCTAAAACTCCTCCAGCAAGGCCCAACATTGGTTTTACCATTCGCCACCTAGCCTTTTCTTTCCCTTGAGTCGGCCGGCTCAAGGGTCATCTTTATTTAAACCCCCCCGGGCCAGTGCTCCTCTGAGTGTTGGTCCAACCTGTCAGCCGCCGGTGGCCACCAGGGGCAACTCTGGGCTAGCCTACCGGAAGTTTAGACAATCCGGTGTGCCCTGAGAACGAGATATGTGCAGCTCCTATTGGGATTTGTCGGCACATTCGGATGGCTTTGCTGGTCTTGTTTTATCATTGTCGAAATGTCTTGTAACCGGGATTCCGAGTTTGATCGGGTCTTCCCGCTAGAAGGAATATCCTTCGTTGACCATGAGAGCTTGTGATGGGCTAAGTTGGGACACCCCTATAGGGATTTGAACTTTCGAAAGCCGTGCCCGCAGTTATGGGCAGATGGGAATTTGTTAATGTTCGGTTGTAGAAAACCTGAAGTTGACCTTAATTAAAATACATCAACCGCGTGTGTAACCGTGATGGTCTCTTTCCGGCGGAGTCCGGGAAGTGAACACGGTGTTGGAGTAATGCTTGACGTAGGTTGTTCTAGGATCACTTCTTGATCATAGTTGTTTCGACCGTGCTTTTGCCTTCTCTTCTCGCTCTCATTTGCGTATGTTAGCCAACAAACATGCTAGTCGCTTGCTGCAGCTCCACCTCATACCTTGTACCCTTCCTATAAGCTTAAATAGTCTTGATCGCGAGGGTGCGAGATTGCTGAGTCCCCGTGGCTCACAGATACTTCCAAAACCAGCTTGCAAGTGTCGATGAGTCCGTGCAGATGATGCAACCAAGCTCAGGAGGAGCTCGATGAAGATATTGTCCTTTGTGTTGCTTCATTCTAGTTGTTCAGTAGTGGAGCCCAGTTGGGGTCGATCGGGGACCATGTCGCATTTGGGGTTCTTCTTTTATTTTGGTTCCGTAGTCGGACCTTGATTGTATTTGGATGATGTAATGCTTTATTCATGTATTGTGTGAAGTGGCGATTGTAAGCCAACTATGTATCTTTTACCCTTATGTATTACATGGGTTGTTTGCGAAGATTACCTCACTTGCGACATTGCTTTCAATGCGGTTATGCCTCTAAGTCGTGCTTCAACACATGGGAGATATAGCCGCTTCGAGGCCGTTACATAGTATCTTAAATTGTTGCCATCTCAACAGCGGTGCCATTAGAAAATTATTTGGCACCGCTTCAGCAGTTTGTGCAGCCAACTTTGGTCCACACATCCGAGCAGCCAAGCAGTAAAATACTAAATCTTTATGGCACGAAGGAGCTGGGCATCGGATCAACTATGTGCTCCGGAGTCCGGGTCCCTGATTTTTTCCGCTGCATCGGCTCGCCAGTGCAGGGCACCGGTGCGAGATGTAGCAGCAGTTGTCTTTTCCCCAGTTTTGGCATACATAGTGAACGGCCTTAGTGCTATAAGTTCCATGTTACTAAATTTGTGCACGTACACACCTGTTAGTATCAATTTGTTGTCATCCAAACACTATCGATATGCCGTTGCAGTTATATTTACCTTCCTCATAAAATGCTCAATTTGTTATTTATTGTACATGAGTAAGAACTTGTACTGTTGTTGTAGCTAATTATAGCTTCTGATGTTCCAAAATTTTCTTTTTGTCTCAGTACCAATTATTTCATTTACACATTGATCTTTTTGAGAAGATATGTCATAATTAACATGTTTCTTCAGTTTTTCAAAATATGCATTAGTTATTTTCTATGTTGCTATAAACCCATTTCCCCTACAATTGTTACTGGTCTAGTTTGAAATATTATAGGATGAACTGAAGTGTTCTTACTAGGAGTGGGTTGATCAAGAGTGGCCACAGTATTTGAAGATGTGCCTAGCAAAGCTCTGGAGCATATATGAGGAAGAGAACACACATAAGCTTAGAGAAAGTGTTGTCAACGCTGAAGCATATTTCAAGATGCAATATAAAAAGTTGAAGGTGGAGAATGAGCTCAGATTTTTTTTAAATAGGACTTTCCTAAGATGGTGTTGGCGAAGGAGGAGGCACTTTCCCAGCTGGCCTGTGCAGAACGGGTTCTTACTGAACTGAAAGCAGAGGTGGATAAGACGAGCCTGGATGATCTCGATTAGGAAAATGAATATATTGTTCTTATGATGTTGAACTGGCTATATGTTGTACTGTGCTATTTTCATGTAGCTATCGTACTGTGATGTTATAATATATTTATGTGCCTGATATGAAATTGGCAAACAGTTGTTCTATATAAAATGTGAATTTTCATAATACTTGAATTTTTAATTATAAAATAATAAACCTGCTAAATGTGTCATGGACCTCTGCAAACGGTTCTAGCAGAAAAAGCGCTTGCGATGGATAGCCCAATGCCACACAGTTTTCTTCACCAAATCGTGTGTGATATAGTTGATAAAAGCAAACAGTTAACCATGGAAAACCGTGTGTGATACTTACACCTTTCACACATGAGCCTACACATAAAACTGTGTGGGATATACATACGAACGGAAACGCTTTCCCTCGAGTGACTGTGTGGGATGTACATAAGAACGGAAACGTATTCCTTGGATTGACTGTGTGTGATATACATACCTACGGAAATGTTTTTCTGGGATTCACCGTGTGGGATGCACATACCTACGGAAATGATTTTCTCGGATTACCATGTGGGATGTACATACCTACAGAAATGATTGGATTTCGATGCATCGTCCATCCCACACGGCCCCAGCCTGGGTCATAGGAGGGCCTATCCCCGACAATTTCTAGGTCGTGTGCGAAGGACACCCTATCGCACACACTCACTTGGTGACGGTTCCAAATGCCATCGCGGAAAGTGGTTAAAACCGTTTGTTTAGGACCGAAGCGCACTAGTGAGATTGTACTGGCCCCAAAACCAATCCAAAGTTGGGGGGGTCTGGCGCAACCTCGTCCAGGGCGCGTAGGCGTCCTCGTTGCTGCTATTCGAGTGAGCGTCCTCGGGGGCGGTGACTCCTCGTCGGCGCGTGGGCAGACCGGCGGCGCCATGGCAGAGATTTGAGAGAGAGAGAGGGGGGGGCGAGCGAGGGGAGGATGTAGATGAGAATGCAGGCGGGACGACGGGAGCAAGGTAGTATTTATTGGAGGCCGGAATCTAGATCGATAGGGACACTACACACACCGGTTGTCGGAATTTACTAGTACTGTAGTTTGAATACACACGATTCCCGCATCAAAATCTGTGTGTGAACATCATAGCCAAAATTCGTGTGTGAACATAATAGCTGTCGGTTTCCAATAAAAAACCATGTCTGATTAATGATCCCCGCCAATCACGTACCAAACTTCGAGCCGCGTGATAGAGTGCCAATCATGTGGGGTCTGGTTATCTTGCCAGATCTTTACATTTTCTTTTTTGAACACCAGATATTTACATCGTGTGATGATTTTTTAACTCGCACACAAGTAGACAAAAATATGATTTTTCAAGCCATTAGGGTTAGGTGTTGCATGTAGATGTAGTTCTAATTTGAATTACGGTCATTAGTTGGCTAGAAAATCACTTAAATGTCTTTAAAAGGCCAAATGACCCCTGAAATTTTCCAAATTTTCAGATGACAGTTGTATTAGTGCACGTTAAACATAGAACAAAATTGAAGGCCGTAAGAGGAAGCTATCTCCCGTTCATCATCAAACATGCATTGTTCCCTCTCGGGACCACGAGCCTTCTAGTGAGTTGCTCCGGTTTGTGGGGGGTGTCCAAACTTTCGTCAAACATGCCAAATTTTTTATCACATCATCTTGGTGGCATGACATTACATCAACCAAGGTTTCATCTGTTTCCGATTTTTTTAAAAAAAATTAATTAAAATGCCATGTCACTCCGTGCTTAATTGTGTCATAGCCGTTAGACCAATATGTTTGAAAATTCCTTCCAATTTACTACACCTGGAATTAAATCACACACAAGTATACAAAATATGAGTTTAAAAACTGTTATAGTTAGCTGTTGCATGTACATGTAGTTCAAATTTATATTACGGTCATTAAATGGCTAGAAAATCACTTAAATGTCTTAAAAGGTCAAATAACCCCTGAAATTTTCCAAATTTTGACAAGACAGTTGTATTAGTACTACAAAATTTCTCGTACATTTAAAACACCATCCGTTTCCACTTTACTCCAAATTCATCTTTCACATCTAATAAAAAATATCTACAACAAAACACACAGTTTCTTTCTAGGAACCGTTTGCGATGAAAATATCTGGGACTATTTAAGTCTCCCTTCTTAAGCTTCGCCGGCTCATCTGCTCCAGCGCCGGCAACCCCCGAATTCACGAATCCCGATCCCCATTCCCGCACCCCCTTCTTGCAAAGATGACGCCGTGTAAACACTTCGTGAAGGCCCGTACGATGGCCGCGTCCCCCCCAGTGCCGCCGCATCTGCATTGAGCGCGGCCGCTTCTACCGAGAGGGCAGCTACGGCAGCCGACAGGGCAGTTGCAGCAGCCGAGAAGGCGGCAGCTGCTGCTGCGATGGCGACAGCAAATGCCGAGAGCGCTCGAGCTGCCGTCCGTGCCACCGATGTCGCGCTGGCCTAGGTCGAGGCCATCCACGCCAAGATCAAGGATGCACATGCCAAGATATTCTAGGCCACCACGCACTCCAGCATGCAACCCACGCCCGAAAAGGTGGCGGTGGCCATGGAGCACCTACTTCCTCATGAGGTCGGCGAGTGGGAGCTAGAGATGCAGGAGGCGGCGGAGATCGAGGAGCGCCGGGAGGAGGAGTTGCGCGTGGCCGAGGTCGAGGTAGAGAAGAGTCTGTCCGTCGAGGAGTCGGCGATGGAGTACAAACGCGAGCTCTAGCGCAGCCACTACTATGAGTACTACAACCTTGAGGGTGGCACCAAGGACAAGGACACGCTTGACTTCAGCAGGGGGGCGCGGAGTCCACCAACGGCGGCATGTCGCCAGGACAAGTCATCGACGTCCCATCTCACACCGGCGATGCATAGGCCGGCGCGGCGATGGATTTATTAAAATTACGCGTACTTAGGCTTTGTTTTTAATGTTGGTATTTTGTTAGAGCAATGTTTAGGTCAACTGCTCTGTTTTACTACTAAAATTGCTCGATTCAGTAACTGTGGTCTGTCTGCTGTACGCTCTTTTGTGTGACCAAATTAGCAAGTTTTGTTAAATTATGCAATGATGTACCTGGGGAAATTTCCACCAAAATTTGAATTATCAAACTCATCCCATGTGCGTAGAGCAGAAGAATCATTTGTGATGCACACAATCGTTCAAAGTGAATGGTCCGGCGGCACCGTGTGCAATGTTTCCCTCCACATTTCCAAAATTTTGGCCTATCGCCAAAATATCTACCCCGCCCCCTCCCCCTTCCCCACCCCCTTTTCTCCCCGACCACAAGTCACATTTCCCCTGTTTCCTCCTTCCTTCCTTCCTTCCTAAGCTATAGCTGCTTCCTCGCTCTAGCCGTCTCACATCCTACTGCCGGGGTCGCCATGGTCTTCTTCAAAGACCTCTCTAGCGGTTCCTCCTCTGGCGATGACTCCTTCACCACCCGGGTATGCCTCTCTTCTCTCCCCCGGGCTATGACTTGGAATGAAGGATTTTTAACCAGCGGTCGACTTGAGTCATTTCTTCCTCTTGTAGCTCCCTAGGACCATCAGTGGCAACGAATGGAGCGGGGTGGCTGAAGATCTATCTGCTCGTTGTCACCATCAATCTCCATGCATGAAGCTAGTTGTGTTTGAATCTATGGACAATGGGAGGAAGTTTCTGGCATGTGCAGAGAAGGTTAGACCCTCTTTCGTTGTTACAAATCATTTGTTAGATGTGATTCAGACACTGTCATGGTCCCAACGCATTCACACCACACCATCAACCAAAAGCATCCTAACATAGTGTCACAGTTTGTACCTAGTATCATAAATTGTTGCCATCTCATTAGCGGTGCCTGATAACCCACAAGTATAGGGGATCGCAATAGTGTTCGAGGGTAGAGGGTTCAACCCTAATTTATTGATTTGACATAAGGGGAGCCAAAGAGTATTCTCAAGTATTAACAGTTGAGTTGTCAATTCAACTGCACCTGAAAGACTTAATATCTGCAGCAAAGTATTTAGTAGCAAAGTAATATGTAAGTAACGGTAATGGTGGCAAAAGTAATAGTATTAGTTTTGTAGTGATTGTAACAGTGGCAACGGTAAAGTAACTAAGCAAAGATCAATATGTGAAAAGCTCATAGGCAATGGATCAGTGATGGATAATTATGTCAGATGTGATTCCTCATGCAACAGTTATAACATAGGGTGACATAGGACTAGCTCCAGTTCATTAATGTAATGTAGGCATGTATTCCGAATATAGTCACACGTGCTTATGGAAAAGAACTTGCATGACATCTTTTGTCCTACCCTCCCGTGGCAGCGGGGTCCTATTGGAAACTAAGGGATATTAAGGCCTCCTTTTAATAGAGTACCAAAACAAAGCATTAACACTTAGTGAACACATGAACTCCTCAAACTATAGTCATCACCGGGAGTGGTCCCGATTATTGTCACTTCGTGGTTACCGGATCATAACACACAATAGATGACTATTGACTTGAAAAATAGGATCAAGAACTCACATATATTCATGGAAACATAATAGGCTCAGATCTGAAATCATGGCACTCGGGCCCTAGTGACAAGCATTAAGCATAGAAAAGTCAGAGCAACATCAATTTTAGAACATAATGGATACTAGGGATCAAACCCTAACAAAACTAACTCGATTACATGATAAATCTCATCCAACCCATCACCGTCTAGCAAGCCTACGATGGAATTACTCACGCATGGCGGTGAGCATCATGAAATTGGTGATGGAGGAAGGTTGATGATGACGACGGTGATGGATTCCCGTCTCCGAAGCCCCAAACGGACTCCAGATCAGCCCTCTCGAGAGATATTAGGGCATGGCGGCGGCTCTGTATCGTAAAACGCGATGAATCCTTCTCTCTAATTTTTTTCTCCATGAACGTGAATATATAGAGTTGGAGTTGAGGTCGGTGGAGCCTCAGGGGGCCCACGAGACACGGGGCGTGCCCAGGGGGGTGGGAGCGCCCCCCACCCTCGTGGACAGGGTGTGGGCCCCCTGGTGTTGATTCTTTCACTAGTATTTTTTATAAATTCCAAAAATATTCTCCGTGAAGTTTCAGGTCATTCCGAGAACTTTTATTTATGCACAAAAATAACACCATGGCAATTCTGCTGAAAACAGCGTCAGTCCGGGTTAGTTCCATTCAAGTCATGCAAGTTAATGTCCAAAACAAGGTCAAAAGTGTTTGGAAAAGTAGATGCAATGGAGACGTATCAACTCCCCCAAGCTTAAACCTTTGCTTGTCCTCAAGCAATTCAGTTGACAAACTAAAAGTGATAAAGAAAACTTTTACAAACTCTATTTGATCTTGTTGTTGTAAATATGTAAAGCCAGCATTCTAGTTTTCAGCAAAGTTTATGAACTAACCTTATTCACAATAAAATTTAGGTGTCATGTTTACTCTTATCAATGGCATAATCAACTAGCGAGCAATAATAGACAACACTTTCTCAAAACAATCATAATACGATATAACAAGATGGTATCTCGCTAGCCCTTTCTGAGACTACAAAACATAAATGCAGAGCACCTCCGAAGTCCAAGGACTGAATAGACATTGTAATTCATGGTAAAAGAGATCCAGTCATACTCAATGTAAACTAATAGTAATGCATGCAAATGACAGTTGTGCTCTCCAACTAGTGCTTTTTAATAATAGGATGATGACTCAACATAAAAGTAAATAGATAGGCCCTTCGCAAAGGGAAGTAGGGATTTGTAGAGGTGCCAGAGCTCGATTTTGAAATAGAGATAAATAATATTTTGAGTGGTATACTTCCATTGTCAACATAAGAACCGAGAGATCTCGATATCTTCCATGCTACACACATTATAGGCGGTTCCCAAACAGAATGGTAAAGTTTATACTCCCCCACCACCAACAAACATCAATCCATGGCTTGTCCGAAACAACGGGTGCCTCGAACTAACAAAAATCATGGGGGAGTTTTGTTTGCAATTATTTTAATTTAAGCATGGGACTGGGCATCACAGTTACCAGCCATTTTCTCGTGAATGAGGAGCGGAGTCCACTCCTCGTGAGAATAACCCACCTAGCATGGAAGATATAGACAGCCCTAGTTGATACATGAGCTATTCGAGCATACAAAACGAAATTTCATTTGAAGGTTTAGATTTTGGTACATACAAATTTACTTGGAATGGCAGGTAGATACCGCATATCGAAAGGTATGGTGGACTCATATGGAATAACTTTTGGGGTTTGTAGAAGTGGATGCACAAGCAATATTCCTGCTTAGTGCAAGTGAAGGCTAGAAAGAGACCGGGAAGCGACCAGCTAGAGAGCGACAACAGTCATGAACATGCATTAAAATTAATCAATAGTAAGTGCAAGCATGAGTAGGATATAATTCACCATGAACATAAATGTCGTGGAGGCTATGTTGATTTTGTTTCAACTACATGCGTGAACATGTGCCAAGTCAAGCCACTCGATTCGTTCAAAGGAGGATACCACCCTATCATACCACATCCCAGCCATTTCAATAGCATGTTGGCAAGCAAGGTAAACCATTATAAACTCCTAGCTAATTAAGCATGGCATGAGCAACTATAATCTCTAATTGTCATTGCAAACATGTTTCATTCATAATAGGCTAAATCAGGAACGATGAACTAATCATATTTACAAAAACAAGATAGGTCGAGTTCATACCAGGCTCTCTCATCTCGATCAGTCCATCATATATCATCATTATTGCCTTTCACTTGAACAACCAAACGGTGTGGATAATAATAATAGTGCACGTGCATTGGACTAAGCTGGAATCTGCAAGCATTTAATACACAGGAGAAGACGAGGTAATATGGGCTCTTGGTTAGATCAACAATAATGCATATGAGAGCCACTCAACATTTTCATCATGGTCTTCTCCTCTTGACCCCCAAAGAAAAGAAACAAACAAAACTATTTACACGGGAAAGCTCCCAACAAGCAAAAGAAAGAACTAGAAATCTTCTTGGGTTTTCTTTTAACTACTACTACAACAAGCATGGAAAGTAAACTAGCTAAAAGCTACAACTATTTTTTTGTTTTTCTTAAGGTTTTTCAAACACACAAGAAGAATGCTGGAAAAGAAAATAGACTAGCATGGATAGTACAATGAAAAAGTATGAGCACCGACAACTGGCATGAGTGTGTGAACATGAATGTAATGTCGGTGAGAAATACGTAATCCCCCAAGCTTAGGCTTTTGGCCTAAGTTGGTCTATGGCCATGGCTCAAAGCTGCCCTCTCCGGTGTACGGAGGACCATCCTCTGGGTGCCACTGGTTTGCGATCTCCTCTGGATCCCTGATAAACAGACTGTCGATAAGGATCAAGGGTGGCTCCGGCTCGGGCTCTGGAGCTGGTGTCAGGCTCTAGTAGGCATGAACGGCCTCTGGCAAAACGAGGTACGTGCCTGAAAATATGTTAAACAAAGAGGGCGTAGGCAAGGTAATAATCTCACAGTAATTTTTATCAAATATCAATTTATACTTAAGCATCTTCTTCTTATCTTTAACAATGAAATCATGTGCTACCATACTCTTATAATCTAGAAAAATAGGAGGCAGCAACTTTTCCTCTTTCTCATAATGCCTAATAGGTATCCCAAAGTGTGCAGCAAGGCGCGAAGCAAAGATGCCTCTGAAGATGGGGCCCTTTGTACGATTCAGATTTAATCGTTTAGCAACAATAGCACCTAAACTGAAAGTGGTATCACGAAACAAAGCATGGCGCAAAATAACAATATCAGGAGCGCTGAGATTTCCACCGTTCCCGCGACCAATTAACCATATACTAGCAAATATTGCAAAGTAGCATAGAATCGGAAAATGTATGCTAGTAATTCTTGCATCGGAAACTTTCCTCATTTCCCCTACAGTAATCGTATCAATAAACCCCTCCACATCATTACGATGTGGTTCCTCTATGCTGCCTGCAAAGGGGATCTTACAGACCCGACAAAAATCATATAGTGACATCTCCTTAACCTCGTCATATAAATGAAATTCCACTGAAGGTGGTGATTTCTTAGCATGAAGTAGAATTTTGCATGAAAATTTTAGTGAGGAGGAGATATTGTTCGTGAAGGAAATATGCCCTAGAGGCAATAATAAAGTTATTATTTATTTCCTTATATCATGATAAATGTTTATTATTCAAGCTAGAATTGTATTAACCGGAAACATAATACATGTGTGAATACATACACAAACAGAGTGTCACTAGTATGCCTCTACTTGACTAGCTCGTTGATCAAAGATGGTTATGTTTCCTAACCATAGACAAAGAGTTGTCATTTGATTAACGAGATCACATCATTAGGAGAATGATTTAATTGACTTGACCCATTCTGTTAGCTTTGCACTTGATCATTTAGTTTGTTGCTATTGCTTTCTTCATGACTTATACATGTTCGTATGACTATGAGATTATGCAACTCCCATTTACCGGAGGAACACTTTGTGTGCTACCAAACGTCACAACGTAACTGGATGATTATAAAGGTGCTCTACAGGTGTCTCCAAAGGTACTTGTTGGGTTGGCGTATTTCGAGATTAGGATTTGTCACTCCGATTGTCGGAGAGGTATCTCTGTGCCCTCTCGGTAATGCACATCACTTAAGCCTAGCAAGCATTACAACTAATAAGTTAGTTGCAGGATGATGTATTACGTAACGAGTAAAGAGACTTGCCGGTAACGAGATTGAACTAGGTATTGAGATACCGACGATCGAATCTCAGGCAAGTAACATATCGATGACAAAGGGAACAACGTATGTTGTTATGCGGTCTGGCCGATAAAGATCTTCGTAGAATATGTAGGAGCCAATATGAGCATCCAGGTTCCGCTATTGGTTATTGAACGGAGACGTGTCTCAGTCATGTCTACATTGTTCTCGAACCCGTAGGGTCCGCACGCTTGACGTTACGATGACAGTTTCAATATGAGTTTATATATTTTGATGTACTGAAGGTTGTTCGGAGTCCCAGATGTGATCACAGACATGACGAGGAGTCTCGAAATGTTTGAGACATGAAGATTGATATATTGTAAGCCTATGTTTGGACATCGGAAGTGTTCTGGGTGAAATCGGCATTTTACCGGAGTACCGGGAGGTTACCGGAACCCCCCCGGTAACCTAATGGGCCTTAATGGGCCTAGTGGAGGAAGAGGAGAGGAGGCCAAGGGGCAGCCGCGTGCCCCTCCCCCCAAGTCCGAATTGGACAAGGAGGGGGGCAGCGCCCCCCCTTTCCTTTCCCCTCTCTCTCTTTCCCCCCCAAGTCCTAGTCCAACATGGAAAGGGGGGAGTCCTACTCCCGGGAGGAGTAGGACTCCTCCTGGCGCGCCCTTGCCTGGCCGCACCTCCTCCCCCTTGCTCCTTTATATATGGGGGCAGGGGGCACCCCATAGACACAACAATTGATCATTGATCTCTTAGTCGTGTGCGGTGCCCCCCCCCCCCCAGCATAATCCTCGATAATATTGTAGCGGCGCTTAGGCGAAGCCCTGCGACAGTAGAACATCAAGATCGTCACCACGCCGTCGTGCTGATGGAACTCTTATCCAACATTCTGCTGGATCGGAGTCCGGGGATCGTCATCAAGCTGAACGTGCGCTAGAACTCGGAGGTGCCATAGTTTCGGTGCTTGATCAGTCGGGCCGTGAAGACGTACGACTACATCAACCGCGTTGTGCTAACGCTTCCGCTTTCGGTCTACGACGGTACGTGGACAACACTCTCCCCTCTCGTTGCTATGCATCACCATGATCTTGCGTGTGCGTAGGAAATTTTTTGAAATTACTACATGATGAAGCAATGTACCTAGGGTAGGGTCATGGATCTGTCCAACATACCCTCCCCAAGGACATCTCTATAAAAAATCAGAAGCTGTCGAAGAGAAACCATCATCCACTCGACCGTGGAGATGTGCTCACTCGACGACCTTGAAGACACACGACCACCAGAAGATGAGAAACCCTCCACTCTGCAACGGTCAGGACTTAAACCATAACATTATGGGCATTTATAATGCTTTACTATAGACATTACCAGCAATGCCCCTGCTTTATGAGCATTGAACCTTGTGTAACGAAGGGGAGCTGGGGTCCTGGCGCACTCTATATAAGCCACCCCCCTCCTCTGGGACAAGGGTCCGCACTTTCTGTAAATCACACACATATATTCAGTCGACCGCCTCTGGGCTCCGAGACGTAGGGCTGTTACTTCCTCCGAGAAGGGCCTGAACTCGTAAACTCATGTGTACAACTCCTCCATAGCTAGGATCTTGCCTCTACATTCCTACCCCCCTATTCTACTGTCAGTCATAGGACCACGACAGTTCGCGCCCACCGTGGGGCAGGTGTCTTAGCGACTTGTTGGAGAAGTTGCGATTTTTCCGATCCCCTTCATCATGGTTTCAGGCGGAGGTCTGGCTGAGAGCCGCGAGATCTGTCTCGGCGCGCTCGTGTTTGTCGCCGACGACTCCGCTTGGCTTCAAGAAGCACCACTCGACGCCGACGCGCTCCCCGCCCGCGGGGCGACGCACTTTCGCGCGTGCGTCCACGGCGTCCTCCTGCAGCAACCGTCGACCCAATACCAGTCGACTCCAACAGCCTTCCCCCTCCCTACAACCCGCCGGAGCAAACGCACCGGTTGGTCGAGGCTTCAGTGGTGGGTGAAGCATGCGGTGGCCCGCCAGTCGGCCACCCCTCAAATGAATCTCTCTACGGCCTGTTCGATCTGTCGACTGGCTCCGTAGAGACCGCATCCGAGTGCGATAGCAATGATCCAGCGGCGGAAGTCCTGATGGTCAATGGACCACGCAGTCCTCCTGGCTTCAATCGTGAAGACGGAGGTGACGGGAATGGCGATCCGTCGCGCGTTCACGAGGAGTACCGCCCCCGAACCCCTCTCCTCACAGCAGAGGGAGGAACTTCGTTGCCGGAACATGGATGCCCTGCATACTCCTATAGTTGGAGAGACCCCTAAGGCCCAGGCCTTGGAGCAGGCATGCTTGGCCAACCTGGCTGAGCGCACTCGACTGGAGAACCTCCATCGCGCACTCGACGATCGCGCTTGACAACGTGCTCCTGAGTCCAGTCGACGCCAGCTTTTTCCACCTCCGACTCATGTATATCGAACCCCCATCCAGAATCTAGCAGCTGCTGCCCGGATAGCAGAGTCGGTCCAACCTTCCCAATCAGAAGCTGGTCGAGGTCTGGTGCAGATCAGACCCTTGCTCCGGGCAGCAGGGGAGCAGAATACAGTCGTATCTCAGACGCGGAATAGGATCCATAGCAGGTCTGTGGTTGCAGACACAGTTCAGTCGGCCCATAGTCCGAGATCGCCCCCGAGGCGTGAGGGACGTGGAGATCGACATGATCAGTACAGAAACTGAGAGCAGTATGATAATCGTGCATATCGTGATGATCGCCATCGAGTGCCCACGCCTCCTCCAAGGAGTGGGTCATACGTGCCTCGGCCACATGAAGATAGACGCCCTCAGATGATGGAAGAGATATTCCAATCGACCCCAGGGAGCCAGGCTTTGACGCGAGATCTATTCTCGTGCATGGCTTGGTCGACAGAAACAGAGCTCACTGAGAGGGCCATGGCAGCGATCCGCAAACCAGCAATAGGGTGCATGTTTCTGGCCCAGAGTGCTTCAGCAGAGCTATCAGAGCTACGGTGATTCCCCCCAATTTCAGGTTGGCGACTGGAGTCAGTAAGTTCATTGGAGAGTCCAAGCCTGACACTTGGCTTGAAGACTACCGAGTGGCTGTCCAGATTGGCGGCGGCAATGATGAAGTGGCCATGAAACACCTTCCTCTGATGTTGGAGGGCTCGGCTAGAGCATGGATAAATCAGTTGGTGCCTGGCAGCATCTATATTTGGGAAGATCTCGCTCGAGTGTTCGTCAGAACATTCGAGGGTACTTGCAAATGGCCGGCGGGTTTGACAGAATTGCAGTGTTGTGTCCAGAAACCGAATGAAACTTTGAGGGATTATGTCCAGAGATGGATCACCCTAAACCACACGATAGAAGATGTGTCTGATCATCAGGCAATTTGTGCTTTCAAGGAAGGTGTCAGGTATCGAGAGTTGAATCTGAAATTCGGTCGGAAAGGAAACATGACTCTGACTCGGATGATGGAAATTGCCACCAAGTATGCCAATGGTGAAGAGGAAGAGCGACTCCGGAGTGGCAAGCACAAAGCAGTCGCCCACGAAGCCGAGGGAGGAAACTCTAGTCGGAAACAGAAGCGCAAGGCCGAGCCGGCTGCTCCTGGTGAAGCCTTGGCTATGGTTCAAGGAAAGTTCAAGGGGAAGCCCAAGGGGCCGTGGAACCCCAAGAAAGTACAAGATCAAGATGGAAATGATGTGTTGGATCTGCCGTGCCATATCCACACCAAAAAAGATGAAGAAGGTAATTTCATTTACCCGAAGCACACCACTCGACAGTGTAGACTCCTAATCCAGAAGTTCCGAGAGAAACAGCCCAAGGAAAAGGAGAAGGAGGCAGACAAGGCTGATGATGAGGGAGAGGATGACGATGGTTATCCCCACGTGAATTCCACTCTGATGATTTTTGCTGATGTCGAGAGCAAAAGTCGATTGAAAGTCATCAACAGGGAAGTGAACATGGTCGCTCCGGCGACACCCAGTTACTTGAAGTGGTCGCAGACTACCATTACATTCGACCAGTCTGATCATCCGGCGCACATTGCCACCCCTGGGAGGCAGGCACTGGTGGTTGACCCGGTGGTCGAAGGCACTTGACTGACAAAGGTCCTGATGGACGGTGGTAGTGGCCTGAACATTTTGTATGCAGAAACGTTGAAAGGAATGGGCATTCCGATGTCCAGACTCAGTGAAAGCCATATGAGTTTCCATGGTGTCATTCCAGGCAAGAAGGCTGTATCCCTCGGTCAAATTGCACTGTACGTGGTTTTCGGTGATTCCAAAAATTACCGCAAAGAAAAGTTGACGTTTGAAGTTGTGGATTTCCAAAGTGCCTATCATGCAATTCTAGGCAGGCCAGCTTATGCATGATTTATGTCTCAACCATGTTACGTGTACCTCAAACTGAAGATGCCTAGTCCCAGAGGAGTGATCACTATCTCTGGTAATTAGAAGAAGGCAGAAGAGTGCTTCCAGAAGGGCTCAAAGATCGCCGATGCGCAGATGGCCGTGGTAGAATTGCAGGAATACCAGAAAAATGTAGATCCGAGTGACTTGTTGCGTGCCAAGAAGCCAACCACAGATTCGGCGTTCCAGTCGTCTGGTGAAACGAAGTCGATTGACATTCACCCGAAGGATCCCAATGCAGCTCCGACTCACATTTCAACCACACTAGACTCCAAATACGAAGAAGCGCTCATCCAGTTCCTCCGTGAGAACTGGGACATCTTTGCATGGAAGCCCTCTGACATGCCGGATGTTCCCAGGGGACTGGCTGAGCATCGTTTGCGAGTCGACCCAAAAGTGAAACCAGTCAAAGAGCATCTTCGACGGTCCGCCTTCTAGAAAAGAAAAGCAATCGGTGAAGAGGTGGCTCGGCTTTTGGCTACTGAGTTTATCTGAGAGATTTACCACTCCAAGTGGCTAGCCAATATTGTCATGGTCCCAAAGAAAGACGACTCACTTTGCATGTGTATTGATTTCAAGCATATCAGTCGGGCCTGCCCGAAAGATCACTTCCCTCTCCCTCGCATCGACCAGATAGTCGACTCGACTGCTGGGTGCGAGCCTTTGTCCTTTTTGGACGCCTACTTCAGGTACCACCAGATCCGTCTGTACGGACCCGACGAAATAAAGACAACTTTTATCACCCCGTTTGGGTGCTTCTGTTATGTCACAATGCCATTCAGTTTGAAGAACGCCGGAGCCACATTCACGCGGATGATTCAGAAGTGCCTGCTCACTCAGATCAGTCGGAATGTGGAAGCATACATGGATGACATTGTGGTCAAGTCGCGTAAAGGTTCCGACCTACTGACTGACCTTGCTGAAACCTTTGCCAACCTCAGAAGGTATGATATCAAGATCAATCCATCAAAGTGCACGTTTGGAGTCCCAGGCGGAAAGTTACTCGGTTTTCTTGTTTCCGAACGAGGAATCGATGCTAACCCAGAGAAAGTAGGCGCTATACTCCGAATGAAACGCCCTGTGCGTGTGCATGATGTCCAGAAGCTTACTGGTTGCTTGGCCGCCCTAAGTCGATTCATTTCTCGCCTCGGTGAAAAGGCGCTGCCTCTTTACCGACTGATGAAGAAATCAGATAAGTTCGAGTGGACCCCAGAAGCTGATACAGCATTTGCAGAGCTAAAAACCCTGCTTTCCACCTAGCCGGTGCTTGCTGCTCCAATCAGCAAAGAGCCTCTACTGCTTTATATAGCAGCCACTGGACAAGTCGTCAGTACAGTACTTACGGTCGAGCGAGAAGAAGAAGGAAAAGCTTATAAGGTTCAACGCCCAGTTTATTATATTTCTGAAGTCCTGACCCCGTCAAAGCAGAGATATCCTCACTATCAAAAGCTTGTCTATGGGATTTACATGACCACAAAGAAGGTTTCACACTATTTCTCAGATCACTCTGTTACAGTCGTCAGCGACGCTCCATTGTCAGAGATTCTGCACAACAGGGATGCAACTGGTCGAGTGGCCAAATGGGCGATTGAACTCCTTCCCTTGGATATCAAGTTTGAGGCAAAGAAAGCTATCAAGTCCCAAGCAATAGCAGATTTCCTCGCCTAGTGGATCGAACATCAACTGCCGACTCAAGTTCACTCGGAGCACTGGACCATGTTCTTTGACGGATCCAAGATGCTGAATGGGTCTGGTGCTGGGGTAGTTCTGGTATCCCCTCGAGGAGATAGGCTCAGATATGTCCTCTAGATTCACTTTGATTCCTCCAATAATG
Organism: Triticum urartu; assembly: GCF_003073215.2. Taxonomy (NCBI): domain Eukaryota; kingdom Viridiplantae; phylum Streptophyta; class Magnoliopsida; order Poales; family Poaceae; genus Triticum; species Triticum urartu. The sequence continues at coordinate 290,597,238 of NC_053024.1, read as the reverse complement.
AAGCAGAATATGAAGCACTCCTGTATGGGTTGCGCACGGCCATCTCACTCGGCGTCCGTCGCCTCATGGTCTATGGCGACTTAGGTTTGGTAGTTAATCAAGTGATGAAGGAGTGAGACGTCAGAAGCCCATCCATGACTGGTTACTGCAATGCGGTGAGAAAGCTTGAGAAGAAGTTTGAGGGATTAGAACTCCATCACATACCCCGACTGAAAAATCAAGCAGCCGATGATTTGGCAAAGATAGGTTCCAAGAGAGAAGCCATTCCCAGCAATGTGTTTTTAGAGCATATTCACTCGCCGACAGTTCAAGAAGATCCTTTCACTAAAGAGCCCCCGCAACCTAAGAGCGCCACAGATCTGACTGAAGTCGAGGTCCCAGCCGTGGTCGACCTGATCATGGAGGTTCTGGCCATAACTCCCGACTGGACGGTGCCCTATATTGCGTTCATCCTCAGGAAAGAACTCCCAGAAGATGAAGAAGAGGCTTGACAGATCGTCCGTCGATCCAAGGCCTTTACTATGATAAGAGGGCAGCTGTTCAGGGAAAGCGTGACTGGAGTCGGTCAGAAATGCATAACACCAGAAGAAGGTCGAATGATCCTCAATGACATCCACTCGGGGACCTGTGGTCATCATGCGTCCTCTCGGGCCGTTGTGGCTAAAGCATACCGAGCTGGATTCTATTGGCCATGAGCAAATGAAATGGCGAAAGATATAGTCGACAGATGTGAAGGCTGCCAATTTTACTCCGACATGTCTCACAAGCCAGCGTCAGCCTTGAAGACCATCCCCCTCATCTGGCCCTTTGCTGTTTGGGGACTGGATATGGTTGGACCACTGAGAACTGGCAGGAGCGGCTTCACTCATGTGTTCGTTGTAGTCGACAAGTTTACCAAATGGATCGAAGCTAAACCTATCAACAACCTTGATGCAAGCACTGCTGTTAGTTTTATCAGAAAATTGACATTCAGATATGGAGTCCCGCACAACATCATCACGGACAACGGATCGAACTTCGATTCTGATGAGTTCAGAGTTTTCTGCGCCTCTCAGGGCACTCGAGTCGATTATGCTTCCGTCGCTCACCCGCAGTCGAACGGACAGGCAGAAAGAGCAAATGGCCTAATTCTCAAAGGACTAAAACCCCGACTGATGCGTGATCTCAAACACGCAGCAGGTGCTTGGGTTGATGAACTTCCGTCAGTTCTGTGGGGTTTAAGGACAACTCCTAATCGGTCGACCGGACGAACTCCTTTCTTCTTAGTCTATGGAGTCGAAGCTGTCCTGCCAAGTGACCTGCTCCACAATGCACCCCGAGTTGAGCTCTTCTCCGAAGAGGAAGCAGAGTAGGCCTGGCAAGATTCAGTCGATCTCTTAGAGGAGGAAAGAGAGATGGCCTTGATCCGCTCGACCATTTATCAGCAAGACTTGCGTTGATTCCATGCCAGAAATGTGAGCGGTTGAGCCTTTCAAGAAGGAGACCTGGTTCTTCGAGTGGATCAGCAGAAACCACACAAGCTCGCCCCGACTTGGGAAGGCCCCTTCATCGTCACCAAAGTTCTTCACAATGGAGCATACCATATTTACAGTATTAAGCATCAGAAAGACGAGCCACGGGCATGGAACACGGAGCTGCTCCGCCCCTTTTACACTTAAGCACTCGTTTGAATAAAGTGTAATAAGAAACACCTTTTGTAATTTGTTTATCAAACACAAGAGCTTATGGTCCTGTCATTCGATTGTTGTTTTCTTATTTACTTCTGAAATCCCCCAGTGGGTGGGCTTAGTCGCGAATCCGTTTCGCCTAAGTTTGAAAAAATCCTATCGAGTGGAGAGCAATCCTCCCACTCGGGGGCTTAGCTGCAGTCCAGCACTCGCCTAAGTTCTCTCACTAGGAGGCTTAGCTGTAGTCCAGCACTCGCCGAAGTTCTCTCACTAGGAGGCTTAGCTGCAGTCCAGTACTCGCCTAAGTTTGAAAAAATCCTACCGAGTGGAGAGCAATCCTCCCACTTGGGGGCTTAGCTACAGTCTAGCACTCGCCTAAGTTCTCTCACTAGGAGGCTTAGCTGCAGTCCAGTACTCGCCTAAGTTTGAAAAAATCCTACCTTGTGGAGAGCAATCCTCCCACTCGGGGGCTTAGCTGCAGTCCAGCACTCGCCTAAGTGCTCTCACTAGGAAGCTTAGCTACAGTCCAGTACTCGCCTAAGTGTGAAAAAATCCTACCGAGTGGAGAGCCATCCTCCCACTCGGGGGGCTTAGCTGCAGTCCAGCACTCGCCTAGGTTCTCTCACTAGGAGGCTTAGCCGCAGTCGGGTACTCGCCTAAGTTTGAAGAAAATCCTACTGAGTGAAGAGCAATCCTCCCGCTCGGAGGCTTAGCTGCAGTCCAGTACTCGCCTAAGTTTGAAACATACCCCTATCCGCAAGGACGACGAGGTGCAGGTTGACTGCAACATTCCTCTTCGGAGCTACGGCACAAGTACAATGTTCGCTCCATCCCTATCCGCAAGGATGACGAGGTGCAGGTCAGCTGCAACCTTCTTCTTCGGAGCTATGGCATAAGTACGACGTCCGCTCCATCCCTATCCGCAAGGATGACGAGGTGCAGGTCGACTACAACCTTCTTCTTCAGAGCTACGGCACAAGTACGACGTCTGCTCCATCCCTATCCGCAAGGATGATGAGGTGCAGGTCGACTGCAACCTTCTTCTTCGGAGCTACGGCACATACAATGTCCGTTCCATCCCTATCCGCAAGGATGACGAGGTGCAGGTCGACTGCAACCTTCCTCTTCAGAACTACGGCACAAGTACAACGTCCGCTCCATCCCTATCCGCAACGATGACGAGGTGCAGGTCGACTGCAACCTTCTTCTTCGGAGCTACGGCACAAGTACAACGTCCACTCCATCCCTATCTGCAAGGATGACGAGGTGCAGGTCGACTGCAACCTTCCTCTTCGGAGCTACAAAGTGTTCCGAGCAGTGAGCAAAGTCCATTCGAAGGCAAACACAAGCACATTCAGAAATAAACCAAATTCAGATAAATCCTAAAGGTTCCAAGTAGCAAATCCAAAGTACTCGGGCATCAAGCCCGAAGGAGTTCAACGGTTACAGCAATCACTCGGCATTCCGAGGAAAATTTAAAGCAGATTCAAGTTACATAAGTTTGTTCACTCGGCCGGAGGAGGGCTGGCAGGCTCCACGAATGAGTCCAGGTCGATCCCATCAGCGATCCGAGTGGCGGCAGCAATGAAAGTCTCCATGAAGGACTGGAAGTCATACTTTTTGGTGTTTGCGACTTTGAGCGCAGCCAGCTTGTCTTCACGAGCCTCCTTGCAATGGACTCGCACCAAGGACAGCGCCACGTCAGCTCCACACCGGGCGGAGGATTTCTTCCATTCTTGCACTCGGTCAGGGATCTCGTTCAGTCGAGTCATCAGGGTTTCCAAATCATTCTGAAGTGTCGCCCCCGGCCAGAGTGATGAGTTGATTCGAGAGACCACCTCCTTCAGACGCTCGAGGTAACTTGTGGCGCTAGCGATACGAGACTCCAGTCGGAGCACGTTCATCGCTGTTTCATCACAGACTGGAGAAGTGGTAGGGTCTAGACCTATCTCGACCCTTCCAGTTTCCTCGTCGAAGTCTTGGCAGAATTCTGCAGCCAAAAATTAGTCAATCGACCGAGCAAGATCCGATCGCAAACATCAACACAGTCGAATTAAAAGAAATACCTTCCAGCATAAGATAAAGCTTCTTGGTGAGAGTTCTCAGATAAGCCTCTGTGTCATTCCTCTTGTGGACCGCAGACTCCAGCTTTTCATTCAGACAACTCACCTCTCGGTTGGACTCGTTGAGGCAGGACTTCAGCTTGGTCAGCTCCCCTTCCAGTACTTCGACTGAAGCCAGCTTCTGGTCTGCGAGGGCAGTTTTATCTTTGGCTTCCTTCTGTGCAGCAGCGAGGTCCGAGTCCTTCTTCTCCAGAGCCGACTTCATTTTCTCTGCAAAAGAAGCAATCGGATCAGACAAGAGCTCGATAAAATGTTTTAAAAAGACAATCGACAGGCAGTTACCTTCCATACCAGCAGCTTCGTCTTGAGCTTTCTTCAGATTCTGCTGGGCCAACTCCAAGTGGAGGTTGAGTTGCCTCTGCTTCTCCTCAAGTTCAGCAAACTTGGAAATGAGAGTACAAGACTTCTGTGAAAGGCAAAAGACGTGTCAATAGACAAGATCAAAGATTGTTCACTTCCGAGTGGATAAAACATAAAGAGGATCGCTTAGACCCAGCCGACTACACACAGTCGACTGCGGTCTCGGGGACTACACCCAGTTGGTGCACTTGGCGTGCTCCTGCTGATTAAGACCCGGGTCAAGTCAAAAAAAACTGTTCAGACCCCAGTCGACTGTGGTCTCGGGGACTACACCCAGTGGGTGCACTTAGCGTGCCCCCACCGGTTCAGATCCTACTCGACCGGCCCTCTGAAGTCAATTGTAAGGACTAAAAGAAAATAAAAGCAAGAACTCAGACCCCAATCAACTGCCAGCAGTCGACTGCGGTCTCGGGGACTACACCCAGTGGGTGCACTTAGCGTGCCCCCACCGGTTCAGATCCCACTCGCCCAGACCGAGTGGAAGATTGAAACCACCAAAAAAACAACAAAACACCCAGTGGGTGCTCTAATTCGACGCAAACATCAGTAGATTATGTAGAAGAAGATTTTTTTCCGAGTAACACTTCCTCACAGAGAAAAAACAGTCAGAAAGTTTACTCACCTGGACATTGGCGCGAAGGGCAGCACTCGCGTCGTAGGCAGCCTGGCTGTTCTCATGCACTATCTTCACCCGCTCCATCATCATGTCAGCTTGTCGAATGGCTTCCGCAGCCGCTTCCGACTGGTTGTCCGGGACGGGGTAGCTAGTGAAGAAGTGAGCAGACGACCCAGGTGCGGCAGCTTGGAGCTCCGTGGCATGGAGTTGGACTGCCGAAGGAATCACAGGTGCAGTCAACGGTGCGGGGTGCTCACTCGACAAGGGTGCAGCGAAGGTCACAGAAGCCCTGCCCGCGTCCTCAGGTTGACAGACGGGAGGTGTTGTAGTTGGTTCTTGCCGAGACATCCTGCCGGCTGCTACCTTCTTGCTCTTCCTGGGCTTAAGAGCCACATCTTCATCATCGTCTGGAAGATCTATGACGTTAGGTGGAGCTGCAAGGCAGATCATTCGACCCCGAGTGAACCACTTGAACGCAATCGACCAAAGAATCAAGAACAAAATCACAAGAGTTTATACCTGGGTTGGAGGTTACCGCATCTTCCATTTCCTCGTCCCGGTACTAGAAAGAAGAAGTCCCTGACGTAGCAGCACTGCAAAGACCCGCATTCAATCGGTTACGCCCAGTTAATCGAGTCGATGAAAAAGACAAGTCAGATGGTTACCCGGAGATAGTAGGAACGGTCACTTTGATCCTGGGTAAAGCTTTTGGCAGTTTGGAGGAGGTGGCTTTCGACGCTTTCGGAATTGGAGGCGGCGCAACTTTGGACTGCTTTGGAGCCTTCTCAGTTGGCGTTGGGGAAGACGTCCTGGGATGCTTCGAAGACTGACCAATCGGCGCGGCCACCAAGTCCGGAGCACTCGCCGGGTCGTGAGCGTGTTTGGATCTCCTCTCCCTGTGAGGAGGCGAGTCAACTTCTTCGTCATCAGTCGATTTGTCACTCTCCTCGTCCTCCTCGGCATCCGAATGCTCCTCACCGCTCTCGCCCCCGCTCGCTTCTTCCTCGGCATCTTGGTCCTGCACTCCGTTCGGCATTGAGTACATGTCGATGAGGGCCTGAAAAGACAACGATCAAAGGAAATTCAGTCGACCATAAACAAGATATCACACGGTGAGTCGGAAAGATACTTGACGAAACAAAATTATACCTGCTCTGGCTGGTGCCAGTTGTCGAATGGAATCACCCTCCTAGACCCCCGGGGGTTGTCTTTGTTGCTGGTGATCCCCCTCAACCACTTCTCCAAGGTCTCCTCGCTGACATCCTCTGGGTGGATCCGAGTGGAATCCTCGATCCCAGAATACATCCACATCGGATGATCACGCGCCTGAAGCGGTTGGATGCGTCGACCGAGAAAGACCTCCAGCAGGTCCATCCCGGTCACCCCATCGCGGACAAGTTGGACGAACCGCTCGACCAGGACCTTGACCTGCGCCTTCTCTTCTGGAACTACCTTCAGGGGGGCGGGCTTCTCCACTCGAGCCAAGGAAAAGGGAGGAAGTCCAGTCGACTGACCCAGGGTCGGCTGATCCTTGCAGTAGAACCAAGTCGACTGCCAGCCCCGGACCGAGTCGGGAAGGATCATGGCTGGGAAAGTACTCTTGCTCCTCATCTGGATCCCTAGACCCCCGCACATTTGGATCACTTGTATCTTCTCGTCACTCGACTTGGCCTTTTTGACCGACTAAGAGCGGCAAGTGAAGATGTGTTTGAAAAGCCCCTAGTGCGGTCGACAGCCCAAGAAGTTTTCACACATCGACACGAAAGCAGCCAGATAGACCATGGTGTTCGGAGTGAAATGGTGGAGATGAGCCCCAAAGAAGTTCAAAAAAACCCGGAAGATAGGATGGGGAGGTAGTGAGAATCCGTGATTTACGTGGGTGGCGAGGAAAACGCACTCACCCTCCCTTGGCTGCGGCTCGGTCTCGTCCCCCGGGAGCTGAGCCGACTTGTGAGGGATCAGTGCCCCCTCCACCAGGTCGTCGAGGTCGTCTTGGGTGATTGCCGAGCGGATCCAGTCGCCCTCGATCCAGCCCGCCGACAGGCCAGATCTCGACGAGGACTCGCCCCGGCTGGTCCGCTTGCCCATCGCCTTCGCGGTCGCTTTCTTCGCACGTTCTAGCGCCGCCGTCTTCTCCTTCCCCATGGCGACGGGTCGAGCTCGAGCAAAGGTCCGGCGACGAGGACGAAAGAGAGCGTGGCGGAGAGATCAGGAGGAGAAGAAGAGAGAATGGGAGCGCATGGGGCAGAGGCTTGGTTCGGGCCCTTTTATAAGGTCGCTACCCGAGTGACTGACTGGTGGACCCAGATGATCTAAACAAATCCCGCAACGGTCGTGCGCGCGGTACGTGGCGAAAAAGGTGGCGCGAGGATCGAGGAGACTTGCCTAATCCGTCCCGATAACCTCGGTTCTGCCCGTTTGGCGCACTTCCCAAAATTCGAATCCCGCGAGATCCACGGAGAGCAGAACAACCTGTCAGTCTGAAGACAAACATCCTCTACATCATCATTCAGAATTCTACCATGAAAGTTCACTCGACAAAAACCAAGAATGGACCAAGGCGACTGAGAAAGGAGTCGACGTCGTCACCTCAACTCATTGTTCTAGAACAAGATATACTCATAGCACAAAGAATGGGTCGGAAGTGTTCCCAACTCCTTCCTCACTCAAACCCCAATCCATTCGGGGGCTAATGATGAAGCTATGTACCTAGGGTAGGGTCATGGATCTGTCCAACATACCCTCCCCAAGGACATCTCTATAAAGAATCAGAAGCAGCCGAAGAGAAACCATCATCCACTCGACCGTGGAGATGTGCTCACTCGACCACCTTGAAGACACTCGACCACCAGAAGATGAGAAACCCTCCACTCTGCAATGGTCAGGACTTAAACCATAGCATTATGGGCATTTATAATACTTTACTCTAGACGTTACCAGTAACGCCCCTGCTTTATGAGCATTGAACCTTGTGTAACGAAGGGGAGCCGGGGTCCTGGTGCACTCTATATAAGCCACCCCCCTCCTCTGGGACAAGGGTTCGCACTTTCTGTAATTCACACACATATATCCAGTCGACCGCCTCTGGGCTCCGAGACGTAGGGCTGTTACTTCCTCCGAGAAGGGCCTGAACTCATAAACTCATGTGTACAACTCCTCCATAGCTAGGATCTTGTATCTACATTCCTACCCCCCTATTCTACTGTCAGTCTTAGGACCACGACACTACGTTCCCCAACAGTGGCATCAGAGCCAGGTTTTATGCGTTGATGTTATATGCACGAGTAGAACACAAATGAGTTGTGGGCGATACAAGTCATACTGCTTACCAGCATGTCATACTTTGGTTCGGCAGTATTGTTGGATGAAGCGGCCCGGACCGACTTACGCGTACGCTTACACGAGACTAGTTCTACTGACGTGCTTTGCACACAGGTGGCTGGTGGGTGTCAGTTTCTCCAACTTTAGTTGAACCGAGTGCGGCTACGCCCGGTCCTTACGAAGGTTAAAACAGTACCAACTTGACAAACTATCGTTGTGGTTTTGATGCGTAGGTAAGAACGGTTCTTGCTAAGCCCGTAGCAGCCACGTAAAACTTGCAACAACAAAGTAGAGGACGTCTAACTTGTTTTTGCAGGGCATGTTGTGATGTGATATGGTCAAGACATGATGCTATACTTTATTGTATGAGATGATCATGTTTTGTAACCAAGTTATCGGCAACTGGCAGGAGCCATATGGTTGTCGCTTTATTGTATGCAATGCTATCGCCCTGTAATGCTTTACTTTATCACTAAGCGGTAGCGATAGTCGTAGAAGCATAAAATTGGCGAGACGACAACGATGTACGATGGTGATCAAGGTGTCGTGCCGGTGACGATGGTGATCATGACGGTGCTTCGGAGATGGAGATCACAAGAACAAGATGATGATGGCCATATCATATCACTTATATTGATTGCATGTGATGTTTATCTTTTATGCATCTTATCTTGCTTTGATTGACGGTAGCATTATAAGATGATCTCTCACTAAATTTCAAGATGAAAGTGTTCTCCCTGAGTATGCACCGTTGCCAAAGTCCGTGGTGCCCAGACACCACATGATGATCGGGTGTGATAAGCTCTACGTCCATCTACAACGGGTGCAAGCCAGTTTTGCACACGCAGAATACGCAGGTTAAACTTGACGAGCCTAGCATATGCAGATATGGCCTCAGAACACTGAGACCGAAAGGTCGAGCGCGAATCATATAGTAGATATGATCAACATATTGATGTTCACCATTGAAAGCTACTCCATTTCACGTGATGATCGGTTATGGTTTAGTTGATTTGGATCACGTGATCACTTAGAAGATTAGAGTGATGTCTTTCTAAGTGGGAGTTCTTAAGTAATATGATTAATTGAACTTAAATTTATCATGAACTTAGTACCTGATAGTATCTTGCTTGTCTATGTTTGATTGTAGATAGATGGCCCGTGTTGTTGTTCCGTTGAATTTTAATGCATTCCTTGAGAAAGCAAATTTGAAAGATGATGGTAGCAATTATACGGACTGGGTCCGTAACTTGAGGATTATCCTTGTTGCTGCACAGAAGAATTACGTCCTGGAAGCACCGCTGGGTGCCAGGCCTACTGCTGGAGCAACACCAGATGTTATGAACGTCTGGCAGAGCAAAGCTGATGACTACTCGATAGTTCAGTGTGCCATGCTTTAAGGCTTAGAATCGGGACTTCAACGACGTTTTGAACGTCATGGAGCATATCAGATGTTCCAGGAGTTGAAGTTAATATTTCAAGCAAATGCCTAGATTGAGAGATATGAAGTCTCCAATAAGTTCTATAGCTGCAAGATGGAGGAGAATAGTTCTGTCAGTGAACATATACTCAAAATGTATGGGTATCATAATCACTTGACTCAACTGGGAGTTAATCTTCCTATTGATAGTGTCATTGACAGAGTTCTTCAATCACTGCAACCAAGCTACAAGAGCTTCGTGATGAACTATAACATGCAAGGGATGGATAAGACGATTCCCAAGCTCTTCGCAATGCTAAAGGCTGCGGAGGTAGAAATCAAGAAGGAGCATCAAGTGTTGATGGTCAACAAGACCGCCAGTTTCAAGAAAAAGGGCAAAGGGAAGAAGAAGGGGAACTTCAAGAAGAACAGCAAGCAAGTTGCTGCTCAGGAGAAGAAACCCAAATCTGTACCTAAGCCTGAAACTGAGTGCTTCTACTGCAAGCAGACTGGACACTAGAAGCAGAACTGTCCCAAGTATTTGGCAGATAAGAAGGATGGCAAGGTGAACAAAGGTATATGTGATATACATGTTATTGATGTGTACCTTACTAGAGCTCGCAGTAGCACCTGGGTATTTGATACTGGTTTTGTTGCTAATATTTGCAACTCGAAACAGGGACTACGGATTAAGTGAACACTGGCGAAGGACGAGGTGACGATGCGCGTGGGAAATGGTTCCAAATTCGATGTGATCGTAGTCGGCATGCTACCTCTACATCTACCTTCGGGATTAGTATTAGACCTAAATAATTGTTATTTGGTGCCAGTGTTGAGCATGAATATTATATCTGGATCTTGTTTGATGCGAGACGGTTATTCATTTAAATCAGAGAATAATGGTTGTTCTATTTATATGAGTAATATCTTTTATGATCATGCACCCTTGAAGAGTGGTCTATTTTTAATGAATCTTGATAGTAGTGATACACATATTCATAATGTTGAAACCAAAAGATGCAGAGTTGATAATGATAGTGCAACTTATTTGTGGCACTGCCGTTTAGGTCATATCAGTGTAAAGCGCATGAAGAAACTCCATACTGATGGACTTTTGGAATCACTTGATTATGAATCACATGGTACTTGCGAACCGTGCCTCATATGCAAGATGACTAAAACGCCGTTCTCCGGTACTATGGAGAGAGCAACAGATTTGTTGGAAATCATACATACAGATGTATGTGGTCCGATGAATGTTGAAGCTTGTGGCGGATATCGTTATTTTCTCACCTTCACAGATGATTTAAGCAGATATGGGTATATCTACTTAGTGAAGCATAAGTCTGAAACATTTGAAAAGTTCAAAGAATTTCAGAGTGAAGTTGAAAATCATCGTAACAAGAAAATAAAGTTTCTACGATTTGATCATGGAGGAGAATATTTGAGTTACGAGTTTTGTCTACATTTGAAACAATGCGGAATAGTTTCGCAACTCACGCCACCCGAAACACCACAGCGTAACGGTGTGTCCGAACGTCGTAATTGTACTTTACTAGATATGGTGCGATCTATGATGTCTCTTACTGATTTACCGCTATCATTTTGGGGTTATGCTTTAGAGACGGCTGCATTCACGTTAAATAGGGCACCATCGAAATCCGTTGAGACAACGCCTTATGAACTGTTGTTTGGCAAGAAACCAAAGTTGTCGTTTCTGAAAGTTTGGGGCTGCGATGCTTATGTGAAAAAACTTCAACCTGATAAGCTCGAACCCACATCGGAGAAATGTGTCTTCATAGAATACCCAAAGGAGACTATTGGGTACACCTTCTATCATAGATCCGAAGGCAAGACATTCGTTGCTAAGAATGGATCCTTTCTAGAGAAGGAGTTTCTCTCGAAAGAAGTGAGTGGGAGGGAAGTAGAAATTGATGAGGTAACTGTACCTGCTCCCTTATTGGAAAGTAGTACATCACAGAAACCGGTTTCTATGACACCTACACCAATTAGTGAGGAAGCTAATGATAATGATCATAAAACTTCTGATCAAGTTACTACCGAACCTCGTAGATCAACCAGAGTAAGATCCGCACCAGAGTGGTAGAGTAATCCTGTTCTGGAAGTCATGCTACTAGATCATGATGAACCTACGAACTATGAAGAAGCGATGGTGAGCCCAGATTCCACAAAATGGCTAGAAGCCATGAAGTCTGAGATGGGATCCATGTATGAGAACAAAGTGTGGACTTTGGTTGACTTGCCCATTGATCGGCAAGCAATTGAGAATAAATGGATCTTCAAGAAGAAGACTGACGCTGACGGTAATGTAACTGTCTACAAAGCTCGACTTGTTGTGAAAGGTTTTTGACAAGTTCAAGGGATTGACTACGATAAGTCTGTCCGAATCATGTTAGCAATTGCCGCATTTTATGATTATGAAATTTGGCAGATGGATGTCAAAACTGCATTCCTGAATGGATTTCTAGAAGAAGAGTTGTATATGATGCAACTAGAAGGTTTTGTCGATCCAAAGGGAGCTAACAAAGTGTGCAAAATCTAGCGATCCATTTATGGACTGGTGCAAGCCTCTCAGAGTTGGAATAAACGCTTTGATAGTGTGATCAAAGCATTTGGTTTTGTACAGACTTTTGGAGAAGCTTGTATTTACAAGAAAGTGAGTGGGAGCTCTGTAGCATTTCTGATATTATATGTGGATGACATATTACTGATTGGAAATGATATAGAATTTCTGGATAGCATAAAGGGATACTTGAATAAGAGTTTTTCAATGAAAGACCTCGGTGAAGCTGCTTACATATTGGGCATTAAGATCTATAGAGATAGATCAAGACGCTTAATTGGACATTCACAAAGCACATACTTTGAAAAAGTCTTGAAGAAGTTCAAAATGGATCAAGCAAGGAAAGGGTTCTTACCTATGTTACAAGGTGTGAAATTGAGTAAGACTCAATGTCCGACCACCGCAGAAGATAGAGAGAAAATGAAAGATGTTCCCTATGCTTAAGCCATAGGCTCTATCATGTATGCAATGCTGTGTACCAGACCTGATGTGTGCCTTGCTATAAGTCTAGCAGGGAGGTACCAAAGTAATCTAGGAGTGGTTCACTGGACAGCAGTCAAGAACATCCTGAAGTACCTGAAAAGGACTAAAGATATGTTTCTCGTATATGGAGGTGACAAAGAGCTCGTTGTAAATGGTTACGTTGATGCAAGCTTTGACACTGTTCCGGATGATTCTAAATCGCAAATCGGATACGTGTTTACGTCGAACGGTGGAGCTGTCAGTTGGTGCAGTTCTAAACAAAGCGTCATGGCGGGACCTACATGTGAAGCGGAGTACATAGCTGCTTCGGAAGCAGCAAATGAAGGAGTCTAGATGAAGGATTTCATATCCGATCTAGGTGTCATACCTAGTGCATCGGGTCCAATGAAAATATTTTGTGACAATACTGTTGCAATTCCCTTGGCGAAGGAATCCAGATTTCACTAGAGAACCAAGCACATCAAGAGACGCTTCAATTCCATTCGGGATTTAGTCCAAGTGGGAGACATAGAAATTTGCAAGATACATACGGATCTGAATGTTGCAGACCCGCTGACTAAGCCTCTTCCACGAGCAAAACATGATCAGCACCAAGGCTCCATGGGTGTTAGAATCATTACTGTGTAATCTAGATTATTGACTCTAGTGCAAGTGGGAGACTAAAGGAAATATAGCCTAGAGGCATAATAAAGTTATTATTTATTTCCTTATATCATGATAAATGTTATTATTCATGCTAGAATTGTATTAACCGGAAACATAATACATGTGTGAATACGTAAACAAACAGAGTGTCACTAGTATGCCTCTACTTGACTAGCTCGTTGATCAAAGATGGTAATGTTTCCTAGCCATAGACATGAGTTGTCATTTGATTAACGGGATCACATCATTAGGAGAATGATGTGATTCACTTGACCCATTCCATTGCTTAGCACTTGATAGTTTAGTTTGTTGCTATTGCTTTCTTCATAACTTATACATGTTCGTATGACTATGAGATTATGCAACTCCAGTTTACCGGAGGAACACTTTGTGTGCTACCAAACGTCACAACGTTACTGGGTGATTATAAAGGTGCTCTACAGGTGTCTCCGAAGGTACTTGTTGGGTTGGCATACTTCGAGATTAGGATTTGTCACTCCGATTGTCGGAGAGGTATCTCTGGGCCCTCTCGGTAATGCACATCACTTCAGCCTTGCAAGCATTGCAACTAATAAGTTAGTTGCGGGATGATGTATTACGGAACGAGTAAAGAGACTTGCCAGTAATGAGATTGAACTACGTATTGAGATACGGACGATCGAATCTCAGGCAAGTAACATACCGATGACAAAGGGAACAACGTATGTTGTTATGCGGTCTGACCGATAAAGATCTTCATAGAATATGTAGGAGCCAATATGAACATCCAGGTTCCGCTATTGGTTATTGACTGGAGACGTGTCTTGGTCATGTCTACATTGTTCTTGAACCCGTAGGGTCCGCACGCTTAACGTTACGATGACAGTTTCATTATGAGTTCATATAATTTGATGTACCGAAGGTTGTTCGGAGTCCTGGATGTGATCACGGACATGACGAGGAGTCTCGAAATGGTCAATACATGAAGATTGATATATTGGAAGCCTGTGTTTGGACATCGGAAGTGTTCCGGGTGAAATCGGCATTTTACCGGAGTACCGGGAGGTTACCGGAACCCCCCGGTAACCTAATGGGCCTTAATGGGCCTAGTGGAGGAAGAGGAGAGGAGGCCAAGGGGCAGCCGCGCGCCCCTCCCCCCAAGTCCGAATTGGACAAGGAGGGGGGGCGGCGCCCCCTTTCCTTTCCCCTCTCTCTCTTTCCCCCCCAAGTCCTAGTCCAACATGGAAAGGGGGGATCCTACTCTCGGGAGGAGTAGGACTCCTCCTGGCGCACCCCTTTCCTGGCCGCACCTCCTCCCCCTTGCTCCTTTATATACGGAGGCAGCAGGCACCCCATACACACAACAATTGATCATTAATCTCTTAGCCGTGTGCGGTGCCCCCCTCCACCATAATCCTCGATAATATTGTAGCGGTGCTTAGGCGAAGCCCTGCGACGGTAGAACATCAAGATCGTCACCATGCCGTCGTGCTGACGGAACTCTTCCCCGACATTCTGCTGGATCGGAGTCCGGGGATCGTCATCGAGCTGAACGTGTGCTAGAGCTCGGAGGTGCCGTAGTTTCGGTGCTTGATCGGTCGGGCCGTGAAGACGTACGACTACATCAACCGCGTTGTGCTAACGCTTCCGGTTTCGGTCTACGAGGGTACGTGGACAACACTCTCCCCTCTCGTTGCTATGCATCACCATGATCTTGCGTGTGCGTAGGAAATTTTTTGAAATTACTACATTCCCCAACAGTTCGCGCTGGTGGCGGAGGAAGTCGATGGGGCCTGCATTCTCAGCCAAATAATAAAAGTCATCATAAATCCCAGTTGCTCTCAAGAACTCATCACAAGGCCATTCGCACGGCCGAACCTCCGCAGCGCGAGGGAGATTGTATTTGGGCTTCTTATTCTTTTCACTTTGCTTATCCTTCGAGGTTCGCCTCGAAGAGCCCCTCAACAATCTCTTCATCATTTTCTTTCTCTAATTTTTTTTGAAATTTTTAGTGACTCAAAATAAAAGTGAATCAAACTCAACAAGATTAATAGCAACTACTCCCACAAGTGCCTAGAGACCATATCATGCATTAAAACTACTTTTGACCACATAAATTTGACATGCAAGCTCAAGAATAGGGTCACCTAAGCAGCAAAAAATTGCAATAAATAAAGAACCAGAACAAACACTAATTGGACCATTGGAGGAGTCACATACCGAAGAACAATCCCCCAAAGCAGTTTTGTGAATGGAGCTTTGAGCAATGAGATCGAAAATGGCATCAAGATGAGCTAGAACTCGGGTTTGTGCTGGTGGATGATTTTTCTGGAGGAAGACGAAGTGTGTGGGTGCGAGAATAAGTGGAGGGGGGCACGTGGGGTCCATGAGGCAGGGGCGTGCCCCAGGGGGTGGGCGCGCCCTGGACCCTCGTGGCCAGGTGGTGAGGCCCCCTGGTGTGTTCTCAGTGCCAATAATTCTTAAATATTCTACAAAAAATCATATATAATTTTCAGGACATTTGGAGAACTTTTATTTTTGGGGTATTTTTATTGCAAGGATAATTCAGAAAACAGATAGAAAATACTATTTTTGATTTATTTAATCTAAATAACAAAAAGTAAAAGGAGGGTCAGAGAGTTGTGCTTTCTAACTTCATCCATCTCATGCTCATCAAAAGGAATCCACTAACAAGGTTGATCAAGTCTTGTTGACAAACTCTTTCTGAATAACATGAAACCAGAGAATTTTCCAATAACACTAAGTTACCTCAACGGGGATATGCATGTCCCCAACGATAAGAATATCATATTTCTTCTTGACAGTAGGAAGAGGGAATTCAAAACCTCCTATAGTAATCGTTGAAGTTTTTCCAATAGAATTGATACTATGGACTTGAGGTTGTTTCCTCGAAAAGTGTACCGTATTCTCATTACCGTTAACATGAAAAGTGGCATTGCCTTTGTTGCAGTCAATAACAGCCCCTGCAGTATTCCAAAAGGGTCTACAAATAATAATAGACATACTATCGTCCTCGGGAATATCAATAATAACAAAGTCCGTTAAAATAGTAACGTTTGCAACCACAATAGGCACATCCTCACAAATACCGACAGGTATAGCAGTTCATTTATCAGCCATTTGCAAAGATATTTCAGTAGGTGTCAACTTATTCAAGTAAAGTCTACAATGTAAAGGGAGAGGCATAACACTAACACCGGCTCCAAGATCACATAAAGCAGTTTTAACATAGTTTCTTTTAATGGAGCATGGTATAGTTGGTACTCCTGGATCTCCTAGTTTCTTAGGTATTCCACCATTAGAAGTATAATTGGCAAGCATTGTGGAAATTTCAGCTTCCGATATCTTTCTTTTATTTGTAACAATATCTTTCATATACTTAGCATAAGGATTCATTTTAAGCATATCATTCAAACGCATACGCAAAAAGATAGGTCTAATCATTTCAGCAAAGCGCTCAAAATCCTCATCATCCTTTTTCTTGGATGGTTTAGGACGAAAAGGCATGGGTTTCTGAACCCATGGCTCTCTTTCTTTACTATGCTTCCTAGCAAAAAATTCTCTCTCTTATCATAACACTAATTCTTTGATTATGGGTTATCAAGATCAACAGCAGGTTCAATCCCTACATCATTGTTATTGCTAGGTTGAGCATCAACATGAACATCATCATTAATATTATCACTAGGTTCATGTTCATTACCAGATTGTGTTTCAGCATCAGAAATAGAAATATCATTGGGATTCTCAGGTGTGTCAACAACAATTTCACTAGAAGCATGCAAAGTCCAATCATTTTTCTTTTTCTTCTTCTTAGAAGAACTAGGTGCATCAACATTAGTTCTATGAGAATCTTGCTCAATTCTCTTAGGGTGGCCCTCAGGATACAAAGGTTCCTGAGTCATTTTACCCCCTCTAGTCACAACTCTAACAGCATTATCATTTTTCTTATTATTTAATTCATTGAGAAAATCATTCTGAGCTTTAAGTACTCGTTCTACTTGAGTGGTGACCATAGAAGCATGTTTACTAATAAGTTTAAGTTCACCTTTAACTCTAGACATATAATCACTCAAGTGTTCAATCATATAAGCATTATGTTTCAATTGTCTACTAACATAAGCATTGAAATCTTCTTGTTTAACAATAAAATTATCAAACTCATCTAAGCATTGGCTAGCAGACTTATACCGAGGAATATCACCTTCATCAAATCTATAGAGAGAATTTACCTTTACTACCTGTGTCGGGTTATCAAGACCATGTATTTCTGCAATAGGTGGTAAATTCTTAACATCTTCAACTTTAATACCTTTTTCTTTCATACATTTCTTTACCTCTTGCATATCTTCAGGACTGAGAAATAGAATACCCCTTTTCTTCGGAGTTGGTTTAGGAGTTGGTTTAGGAAGTGTCAAATCATTATCATTACTCAAAATATTATTCAATAGCAATTCAGCTTGATCAATAGTTCTTTCCCTGAAAACACAACCAACACAACTATCCAGGTGGTCTCTGGATGCATCAGTTAGTCCATTATAAAAGATATCAAGTATTCCATTTTTCTTATGAGGATGATCAGGCAAAGCATTTAGTAATCGGAGAAGCCTCCCCCAAGCTTGTGGGAGACTCTCTTCTTAAATTTGCACAAAATTATATATTTCCCTTAGGACAGCTTGTTTCTTATGAGCGGGGAAATATTTAGCAGAGAAGTAATAAATCATATCCTGGGGACTACGCACACAACCAGGATCAAGGGAATTAAACCATGTTTTAGCATCACCCTTTAATGAGAACGGAAATAACTTAAGGATATAGTAGTAACGAATTTTCTCCTGATTAGTGCACAGGGTGTTAATATCATTTAATTTACTAAGATGTGCCACAACAGTGTTAGATCCATGCCATGAAAAGGATCAGATTCAACCAAATTAATTAACTCAGGATCGACAGAGAAATCATAATCCTTATCAGAAATACAGATAGGTGAAGTAGCAAAAGTAGGGTCATATTTCATTCTAGCATTCAAAGATTTTTCTTTCAGCTTAGCTATCAGTTTCTTAAGATCATATCTATATTTGCAAGCTAAAAGATCTCTAGCAGTTTCTTCATCCATAACATAACCCTCAGGCACAACAGGCAATTCATATCTAGGGCGAGAATCTTCATCATCACTTTCATCAATATTATTAGTTTTAATAATTTCATTCTCTCTAACCCTAGCAAGTTGTTCATCGAGAAATTCACCTAATGGCACGGTACTATCAAGCATAGAAGTAGTTTCATCATAAGAATCATGCATAGCAGAAGTGGCATCATCAATAACATGCGACATATCAGAATAAATAGCAGGAGTGGGTGTCGCATGTTTACTCAAAACAGAAGGTGAATCAAGTGCAGAGCTAGATGGTAGTTCCTTACCTCCCCTCGTAGTTGAGGGAAAAATCTTAGTTCTTTCATCTTTCATGTTCTTCATAATGATCAACAGATATAAATCCCAAGTGACTCAAAGAATAGAGCTATGCTCCCTGGAAACGGTGCCAGAAAATAGTCTTGATATAACCCACAAGTATATGGGATCGCAAGAGTTTTTGAGGGTAGAGTATTCAACCCAAATTTATTGATTTGACACAAGGGGAGCCAAAGAATATTCTCAAGTATTAACAGTTGAATTGTCAATTCAACCGCACCTGAAAGACTTAATATCTGCAGCAAAGTATTCAGTAGCAAAGTAATATGGAAGAACGGTGGCAAAAGTAACAGTATTGGTTTTGTAGTGATTGTAATAGTGGCAATGGTAAAGTAACTAAGCAAAGATCAATATGTGAAAAGCTCGTAGGCAATGGATCAGTGATGGATAATTATGTCGGATGTGATTCCTCATGCAACAGTTATAACATAGGGTGACACAGAACTAGCTCCAGTTAATCAATGCAATGTAGGCATGTATTCCGAATATAGTCATACGTGCTTATGGAAAAGAACTTGCATGATATCTTTTGTCCTACCCACCCGTGGCAGCGGGGTCCTATTGGAAACTAAGGGATATTAAGGCCTCCTTTTAATAGAGTATCGGAACAAAGTATTAACACTTAGTGAATATATGAACTCCTCAAACTATAGTCATCACCGGGAGTGGTCCCGATTATTGTCAATTCGGGGTTACCGGATCATAACACATAGTAGGTGACTATTGACTTGCAAAATAGGATCAGGAACTCACATATATTCATGGAAACATAATAGGTTCAGATCTGAAATCATGGCACTCGGGCCCTAGTGACAAGCATTAAGCATAGCAAAGTCATAGCAACATCAATTTTAGAACATAATGGATACTAGGGATCAAACCCTAACAAAACTAACTCGATTACATGATAAATCTCATCCAACCCATCACCGTCCAGCAAGCCTACGATGGAATTACTCACGCACGGCGGTGAGCATCGTGAAATTGGTGATGGAGGAAGGTTGATGATGATGACGGCGATGGAATCCCCTCTCCAGAGCCCCGAACGGACTCCAGATCAGCCCTCCCGAGAGAGATTAGGGCTTGGCGGCGTCTCCGTATCGTAAAACACGATGAATCCTTCTCTCTGATTTTTTCCCCAAACATGAATATATAGAGTTGGAGTTCAGGTCGGTGGAGCCTCAGGGGGCCCACGAGATAGGGGCGCCCTTGGGGGTGGGCGCGCCCCCACCCTCGTAGACAGGGTGTGGGCCCCTGGTGTTGATTCTTTCGCCAGTATTTTTTATAAATTCCAAAAATATTCTCCGTGAAGTTTCAGGTCATTCCGAGAACTTTTATTTCTGTACAAAAATAACACCATGGCAACTCTGCTGAATACTGCGTCAGTCCGGGTTAGTTCCATTCAAATCATGCAAGTTAGAGTCCAAAACAAGGTAAAAAGTGTTTGGAGAAGTAGATACGATGGAGATGTATCAGTGCCATTAGAAAATTATTTGGCACCGCTTCAGCAGTTTGTGCAGCCAACTCTGGTCCACACATCCGAGCAGCCAAGCAGTAAAACACTAAATCTGTATGGCACGAAGGAACTGGGCATCGGAGCAATTACGTGCTCCGGAGTTCGGGTCCCTGATTTTTTTCCGCTGCATCGGTCGCCAGTGCATGGCACCGGTGCAAGATGTAGCAACAATTGTCTTTACCCCAGTTTTGGCATACATAGTGGACGACCTTAGTGCTATTAGTTCTATGTTACTAAATTTGTGCATGTACACACATGTTAGTATCAATTTGCTGTCATCCAAACATTGTCGCTATGCTATAGTAGTTATATTTACCTTCCTCATAAAATGTTCAATTTGTTATTTATTGTACATGAGTAAGAACTTGTAGCGTTGTTGTAGTTAATTATAGCTTCTGATGTTCTAGAATTTGGTTGTTGTCTCAGTAGAAATTAATTCATTTGCACATTGATCTTTTTGAGAAGATATGTCATAATTAACATGTTTCTTCAGTTTTCAAAATAAGCATTGGTGATTTTCTATGTTGCTATAAACCCGTTTCCCCTACAATTGTTACTGATCTAGTTTTAAATATTATAGGCTGAAAGGAAGTGTTCTTACTTGGAGTGGGTTGATCAAGAGTGGCCACAATCTTCTTCGAAGATGTGCCTAGCGAAGCTCTAGAGCAGGTATGAGGAAGAGAACACACGTAGGCTTAGAGAAAGTGTTGTCGACGCTGAAGAATATTTGAAGATGCGGGGTAAAAAGAGGAAGGTGGAGAATGAGCTCAGATTTTTTAAATCAAACTTTGTTAAGATGGTGTTGGCGAAGGAGGGGGCACGTTCCCAGATGGCCAGTGCAAAATAGGTTCTTACTAAACTGAAAGCAGAGGTGGATAAGACGAGCCTGGATGATCTCGATTAGGGAATTGAATATATTGTTCTACTATTGTTCTTATGAAGTTAAACTAGCTATATGTTGTACTATGATGTTTTCATGTAGCTATCGTACTGTGATGTTATAATATATTTATGTGCCTTATATGAAATTGGCAGACAACTATTCAATATGAAATGTGAATTTGCGTAATACTGGAATTATTAATTGTAAACTAATAAACCTGCTAAATGTGTCATGGAACTTTGCAAATGGTTCTAGCAGTTAAAGAGCATGTGATGGATAGCCCAATGCCACATAGTTTTCTTCAACAAATTGTGTGTGATGTAGTTGATAAAAGCAAACAGTTACCAAGGAAGAGCGTGTGTGATAGTTACACCTTTCACACACGATCCTACACATAAAACTGTGTGGGATGTACATATGAACAGAAATGTTTTCCCTGGATTGACTGTGTGGGATGTACATAAGAACGGAAACGTATTCCTTGGATTGACTGTGTGTGATATACATACCTATGTAAATGTTTTTCTGGGATTCACCATGTGGGATGTACATACCTATGGAAATGTTTTTATGAGATTCACCATGTGGGATATACATACCTACAGAAATGTTTTTTTGGGATTCACCGTGTGGAATGTACATACCTACGAAAATGTTTTTCTGGGATTCACCGTGTGGGACGTACATACCTACGAAAATGATTGGGTTTCGATGCCTCGCCTGATCGCACACGAGCTCATTTGGTGTCCTAGGAGGGCCTATCCGCGATGATTTCTGGGTCGTGTGGGAAGGACCCCCTATCGCCCACACTAACTTGGCGACGGTTCCAAATGCCGTCACGGAAAGGGGTTAAAAATCCTTTGTTAAGCACCGACGCGTACTAGTTTATATCTACTTAATGAAACACAAGTCTGAAACATTTGAAAAGTTCAACGAATTTTAGAGTGAAGTGGAGAATCATCGTAACAAGAAAATAAAGTTTCTATGATCTAATCATGGAGGCAAATATTTGATTTACGAGTTTTGCCTTCATTTAAAACAATGTGGAATAGTTTCACAACTCACAATATGTGGAACACCACAGCGTAATGGTGTGTCCGAACATCGTAACCGTACTCTATTGGATATGGTGCATTCTATGATGTCTCTTACCGATTTTCCTTTATCATTTTGGAATTATGCATTAGAGACAGCTGCATTCACGTTAAATAGGGCACTGTCTAAATCCGTTGAGACGACACCGTATGAACTGTGGTTTGGCAAGAAACCTAAGCTGTCATTTCTTAAAGTTTGGGTTGGATGCTTATGTGAAAAAGCTTCAGCCTAATAAGCTCGAACCCAAATCGAAGAAGTGCGTCTTCATAGGATACCCAAAAGAAATTGTTGGGTACACCTTCTACCATAGATCCAAAGTCAAGATCTTTGTTTTTTAAGAATGGATCCTTTCTAGAGAAGGAGTTTCTCTTGAAAGAAGTAAGTGGGGGGAAAGTAGAACTTAATGAGGTAATTGTACCTTCTCTCGAATTGGAAAGTAGCTCATCAGAGAAATTCGTTCCCGTGATGCCTACACCAACTAGAGAGGAAGCTAATGATGATGATCGTGAAAACTCAGATCAAGTTACTACAAGACCACTAGGTCGAACAGAGCACATTTCGCACCAGAATAGTACGGTAACCCTGCTCTAGAAGTCATGTTACTAGACCCATGACGAACCTACTAACTATTAAGAAGCGATGACGAGCCCAGATTCCGATAAATGGCTTGAGGCCATGAAATCTGAAATATGAGCCATGTATGAGAACAAAGTATGGACTTTGGTTGACTTCCCAATTATCGGCGAGCCATAGAGAATAAATGGATCTTTAAGAAGAAGACTGATGTTGATGGTAATATTACTGTCTACAAAGCTTGACTTGTCATGAAAGGTTTTCGACAAGTTCAAGGGGTTGACTACGATGAGACTTCCTCACCTGTAGCGATGCTTAAGTCTGTCCGAATCACGTTAGCAATTGCCTCATTTTATGATTATGAAATCTGGCAAATGGACGTCAAAACTGCATTCCATAATGGATTTCTTAAAGAAGAGTTGTTTATGATGCAACCAGAAGATTTTGTCGATCCTAAAGGTGCTAACAAAGTGTGCAAGCTCCAGCGATCCGTCTATGGACTGGTGCAAGCATCTCGGAGTTGGAATATACGCTTTGATGAGGTGATCAAAGCATATGGTTTTATACAGACTTTTGGAGAAGCCTGTCTTTACAAGAAAGCGAGTGGGAGCTCTATAGCATTTCTAATATTATATGTGGATGACATATTGTTGATTGGAAATAATATAAAATTTCTGGATAGCATAAAAGGATACTTGAATTAAAGTTTTTCAATGAAAGACCTTGGTGAGGCTGCTTATATATTAGAGATAGATCAAGACACTTAATAGGACTTTCACAAAGCACATACCTTGTTAAGGATTTGAAGAGGTTCAAAATGGATCAATTAAAGAAAGGGTTCTTGCCTGTGTTACAAAGTGTGAACTTGAGTCAGACTCAATGCCCGACCACTACAGAAGATAGAGAGAAAATGAAAGTCATTCCCTATGCCTCAGCCATAGGTTCTATCATGTATGCTATGATGTGTACCAGACCTGATGTGTGCCTTGCTATAAGTTTAGCAGGGAGGTACCAAAGTAATCCAGGAGTGGATCACTGGACAGCGGTCAAGAACACCCTGAAGTACCTGAAAAGGACTAAGGATATGTTTCTCGTTTATGGAGGTGATAAAGAGCTCGCCGTAAATGGTTACGTCGATGCCAGCTTTGACACTAACCCGGATGACTCTAAGTCACAAATCGGATATATATTTATTTTGAATGGTGGAGCTGTCAGTTGGTGTAGTTCCAAGCAGAGCATCATGGCGGGATCTACGTGTGAAGCGGAGTACATAGCTGCTTCGGAAGCAGCAAATGAAGGAGTCTGGATGAAGGAGTTCATATCTGATCTAGCTGCAATACATAGTGCATCGGTTCCAATGAAAATCTTTTGTGACAATACTGGAGCAATTGCCTTAGTGAAGGAATCTAGATTTCACAAAAGAACCAAACACATCAAGAGACAGTTCAACTCCATCTGTGATCAAGTCAAGGAGGGAGAAATAGAGATTTGCAAAATACATACGGACCTAAATGTGGAAAACCCGTTGACTAAGCCTCTTCTACGAGCAAAACATGATCAGCACCAAGACGGTGTTAGAATCATTACAATGTAATCTAGATTATTGACTCTAGTGCAAGTGGGAGACTGAAGGAAATATTCCCTCGAGGCAATAATAATGTTGTTATTTTATATTTCCTTATATCATGATAAATGTTTATTATTCATTCTAGAATTGTATTAACCAGAAACTTGATACATGTGTGGATACATAGACAAAACATCGTGTCCCTACTAAGCCTCTACTAGACTAGCTCGTTAATCAAAGATGGTTAAGTTTCCTAACCATTAGGCGAATGATGTGATGGGCAAGACCCATCCGTTAGCTTAGCATATTGATCATTTAGTTTTATTGCTATTGCTTTCTTCATGTCATATACATATTCCTTTGACTATGAGATTATGCAACTCCAGGACACCGGAGGATTGCCTTGTGTCCTATCAAACGTTACAACGTAACTGGGTGATTATAAAGATGCTCTACAGGTATCTCTGTAAAACATCACAACGCAACTGGGTGATTATAAAGATGCTCTACAAGCATCTCCGAAGGTGTTTGTTGGGTTGGCATAGATCGAAATTAGGATTTGTCACTCTAAGAATCGGAGAGGTATCTCTGGGTCCTCTCGGTAATGGACATCATAAGAAGCCTTGCAAGCAAAGTGACTAATGAGTTGGTTACGGGATGATGTATTACGGAACAAGTAAAGAGACTTGTCGGTAACGAGATTGAACTAGGTATGAAGATACCGACGATCGAATCTCGAGCAAGTAACATACCGATGGACAAAAGGAAGAATGTATGTTGTCATAATGGTTCGACCAATAAAGATCTTCCTAGAATTTGTTGGAGCCAATATGAGCATCCAGGTTCTGCTATTGGCTATTGACCGGAGAGGTGTCTCGGTCATGTCTACATAGTTCTCGAACCCATAGGGTCCGCACGCTTAACATTCAATGACGATTTTGTATTATATGAGTTATGTGTTTTCGTGACTGAATGTTGTTCGGAGTCCCGGATGAGATCACGGACATGACGAGGAGTGTCAAAATGGTCGAGAGGTAAATATTGATATATAGGACAATTGTATTCGGACACCGGAAGTGTTCCGAGGGTACCGGGTGCATATTGGGTCACCGGATAGGGGTTCTGGGCACCCGCGGCAAAGATATGGGCCTAATGGGCCAAGAGGGGAAACGCAGTAGCCAACAGGGGCTGTTGCGCCCTCCATATGGGTCGCACCAGAGGGGAAAGTAAAGTAGGAAATATAGAAGGGGTGGGATTCGGCCTCCCCCTTCCTTCCCTCCTCCCTCCTCTTTCCTTCCCCCTCCGGTGAAAAACGAAAGGGGGGCTGAATTGGGGAGGAACCCCAAGTAGGATTCGGCCTACTTGGGGCACCGCCCTTTGCTCTCACTCTCCCTCCCACCTATATATATGAGGGGGAGGCGCCTAGAACACATCAACTTCTGTTGGCCGTGTGCGACGCCTCCCTCCAAAGATTACACCCTCGGTCATATTCTCGCAGTGCTTAGGCGAAGCCCTGCGCGGATCATATCACCATCACCGTCACCACGCCATCATGCTGACGGAACTCATCTACTTCCTCGACACTTTGCTGGATCAAGAGTTCAAGGGACGTCATCGAGCTGAACGTGTGCAGAACTCGGAGGTGTCGTACGTTCGGTGCTTGATCAGTCGGAACGAGAAAAAGTTCAACTACATCAACCGCATTGTCAAACGCTTCCGCTTTCGGTCTACGAGGGTACGTAGACACACTCTCCCCTTCTCGTTGCTATGCATCTCCTAGATAGATCTTGCGTGAGCTTAGTAAATTTTTTGAAATTGCATGCTACGTTTCCCAACAAAAGGCCCGTGGACACGGGTGAGGGAGTCTTGGACTAAGGGGTCCTCGGGCGTCCGACCTGTTATCTATGGGCCAGATTGATGGGCTGTGAAGATATGAAGACCGAAGACTGTACCCGTGTCCGGATAAGAATCTCCTTGGTGTGGAAGGAAAGCTTGGCGAACAACTATGAAGATTCCATCTTATGTAACCGACTCTATGTAACCCTAGATCCCCTCGGTGTCTATATAAACCGGAGGGTGTAGTCCGGAAAGGATATACTCGATACCATAGTCAAACAGCCTAGACTGGTAGGGTTTAGCCATTATGATCCCGTGGTAGATTAACTCTTGTAATACTCATATTCATCAAGATCAATCAAGCAGGAAGTAGGGTATTACCTCCATAGAGAGGGCCCGAACCTGGGTAAACATCGTGTCCCCTGGCTCCTGTTACCATCAGCCTTAGACGCACAGTTCAGGACCCCCAACCCGAGATCCGCCGGTTTTGACACCGACATTGGTGCTTTCATTGAGAGTTCCTACCTGCTGTCACTGAAAGGTTCGATGGCCCCTTCAATCATCAATAATGACGCTGTCTGCGGAGAAACTTTCCTCCTTAGGAGGATCTTCGTGTTCGGCAGCTTCAAACTGCAGGCCAACTCGTTTGGCCATCTAGAGCAGATCGAAAGCTACGCCCCTGGCCATCAGGTCAGATTCGGGAGCTTGAACTACGTCGCGGACATCCGTGGAGACTTAATCTTCGCCGGATTCGATACCGTGGTAGCCGCTCCCGGTCACCCCGATGATCATGACATAATCTGTCATCGGGCCGCATCCAGGAGTTCGCTCCTGTAACCGCCCTGGCCCTAGAGCCGGAGCAGGTCGCGCCATACAAAGGCGGGACAATTAACCCCACCACGGAGGCCGCAGATTCCACGGTGTTAGAGCCACACATGGACCTGGTCTCACACGATGCCCATGCCACTGGAACGCCGGACTCGTCTCCGGCCGTAGGTTCCGAACCGCGCGAGCCCGCGGATGCCGAGCTTGATCGTTTATCGATCTTCAAATTCAGCGGCGCAGGCATCTTCCAACACTCGCCTTTGGGAGATGTGCTAAACTCATTTAAAAAACATGTCCTTGGCGGATGACTCTTAGCCGAACTATATCCGGCTCGAACTAGGGGATGACGATGGAGAATTTTACTTCCCACCCGCCACTCACTTTATAGCCAGGATCGAGGATTTAACCAACAAACTTGATTATGACTCCGAGGACATCGATGGTATGGACGATGATGCCGGAGAAGAAGAGGCCTAGAACCCGCCGTTCACCGGTCGCTGGACGGCCACTTCCTCGTACGACGTATACATGGTGGATCCACCAAAGGAGAATAGTGGCGATGATAAGGAAGACCCAGTTCAGGATAAACCTTCTGAAATACAGTCCAAGCGGCGGCGCTCTAAGTCGCGCCGCAGTAAAGACATCAACACCGGCACAGGAGAAGATGACACTCCGGAAGGTGCCGAATACAACGAAGACCCTATCGATAAAGCAAACAAACAAGATGAATGGGAAGATGAGCAGGTTAGCCCTATTAAACAGGCCACGCACAAAGATTCGGAGGACGATAATTACCTTCCGCTCTCCGAAGACGAGGTGAGCCTCGGCACCGAAGATTTCATCGTGCCTGAGGAACCTCTTGAGCAGGAGCAAGCGCCAGCTAATAGCCACGGCAAGGAGCCTGAAAAAGAAGCAGCAGCAGCTTCAAGCTCACCAAGATCTGCTCAACGATAGATGGACTAATGTCCTAGCAGCCAAAGAATACAGCCTCAAGCGCCCAACCAAAAGCTACCCAAAGCGCAAATTGCTACCTCAATTCGACGAGGAGGCGCCGGAGCACATACCACCATCGCATAATATGGCCGACCGACCACCACATGGTCAGGACAAAGTAGCAATTCATGCCGAACATCAGCCCGCCCCGCCTCATCACTCAGGCAGAGGTAAATTAGCCCATGGCCATACATATGACCTCCGGCAGAACCTGAACAATAAAGCAGGACATACAAGATCAATCTACGGATCGCGAGGATGCGCCTCGACACATGACCATGGCCACCTATTCGGACGTGACAAACCCAGTCATGCGGGGGCCGAACACCGCAGACGGACTCTATCAGAGCCGCATCACGATACGGCCTGATATAGAGGCCGCACACACCCTCATTGCTTCATTGATGAGGTCCTGGATCATGAATTCCCCGAAGGATTCAAGCCCGTGAACATAGAATCATACGATGGAACCACGGACCCCATGGTGTGTATCGAGGACTTCATTCTCCACATCCATATGGCCCGCGGAGATGGCCTCCATGCCATAAAGTACCTCCCTCTAAAACTCAAAGGGGCAGCTCGGCATTGGCTAAACAGTCTGCCTGAAAATTCCATTGGCAGCTGGGAGGACTTGGAGGAGGCTTTCCTCGATAACTTCCAAGGTACATATGTTCGACCTCCGGATGCTGATGACTTAAGCCATATAGTTCAACAGCCCAGAGAGTCCGCCAGGAAATTCTGGACAAGGTTCTTAACTAAAAATAACCAAATTGTCGATTGTCCGGACGCCGAAGCTCTAGCATATTTTAAGCATAGCATCCGCGACGAATGGCTCACTCACCACCTCGGCCAAGAAAATCCAAAATCCATGGCAGCCCTCACGGCACTCATGACCCACTTTTGTGCAGGCGAGGAAAATTGGTTGGCCCATAGAAAAACAATGCAAGCGATGCCGGCACCCCTGAAGTTAAAATCAACAAAGACAAATCTCGACGCAATAGATACAAGCGCCAAAACAACAGTGACAACACCGAGGATATGGCGGTCAACACTGGATTGAGTGGCTCTAAGTCCGGTCAGCGGAAGAAGCCATTCCAAAAGAACAATTTGGGCCCATCCAGCTTGGACCGCATACTTGATCGTCCATGCCAGATTCAGGGCACCCCCGACAAGCCTCTTAATCATACAAATAGAGAGTGTTGGGTTTTCAAACAGGCGGCAAATTAAACGCCAAGAACAGGGAAAAGGGATCGCAAAGAGAGGACGATGACGAAGAGCCACGGCAACCGAACACAGGGGGACAGAAGAAGTTTCCCCCTCAGGTCAAAACAGGGAACATGATATATGCTACCCACATCCCCAGGAGGGAGCGCAAGCGTGCGCTCAGGGACGTCTACGCGATAGAGCCAGTCGCCCCAAAATTCAATCCATGGTTGTCATGCCCATTCACCTTTGATCGCCGGGATCACCCGACCAGCATCCATCATGGAGGCTCAGCTGCACTGGTCTTAGACCCAATAATTGATGGGTTCCACCTGACTCGTGTCCTTATGGACAGCGGTAGTGTAGCACCCACAATGCGGCTGTATCTCCCACATGTCGGGGCACGACTTAGAGGCATAGCCGCATGGTAGGCATGTCGCAAGGGGGGTAACTTTACACATCCCATGTACTGAATATGAAAGGGATAAAGAGTCGGCTTACAATCGCCACTTCACACAATACATAAATAGTCATACATCATCCAAGGTACAATCAAAGGTCCGACTACGGAACCAAAATAAAAGAAGACAACCCCAAATGCTAGATCCCCAATCGTCCCAACTGGGCTCCACTACTGATCAACATGAAACGAAACAACACAACAATCGAGCTCCCACTTGAGCTCAGTTGTGTCATCTACACTGGTATCATCGGCACCTGCAACTGTTTGGAAGTATGTGTGAGTCACGAGGACTCAGCAATCTCACACTCGTGAGATCAAGACTATTTAAGCTTATGGGTAGGAAAGGGTAGTGAGGTGGAGCTACAACAAGCACTAAGCATATATGGTGGCTAACTTACGCAAATAAGAGCGAGAAGAGAAGCAACGCAACTGTCATGAACTAGAAGTGATCAAGAAGTGATCCTGAATCTACTTACGTTCAAGCATAACACAAGAACCCTGTTCACTTCCCGGACTCCGCCGGAAAGAGACCATCGCGGCTACACACGCGGTTGATGCATTTTAATTAAGTCAAGTGTCAAGTTCTCTACAACCGGACATTAACAAATTCCCATCTGTCACATAACCATGGGCACAACTTTCGAAAGTTCAAACCTGCAGGGTGTCCCAACTTAGCCCATCACAAGCTCTCATGATCAACGAAGGATATTCCTTCTCCCGGGAAGACCCGATCAGTCTCGGAATCCCGGATACAAGACATTTCGACAATGGTAAAAGAAGACCTGCAAGACCGCCCAATGCGCCGACATCCGGATAGGAGCTGCACATATCTCGTTCTCAGGGCAACACCGGATAAGCTAAGCATACAGCTACCAACATAACCCAAGTTGCCAAGGGACGGTCCCGCACGGTGCCCTGGTTCAGACCAACACTTAGAGAAGCACTGGCCCGGGGGGTTAAATAAAGATGACCCTCGAGAGCGCGACTCCCAAGGGAAAGTAGGTGGTGGTGAGGCCAATGTACAACCAAGGTTGGGCCATGCTGGGGGAGTTTTATTCAAAGCGAACTGTCAAGGGGTTCCCATAACACCCAACCACGTAAGGGACGCAAAATCAAGGAACATAACACCGGTATGACAGAAACTAGGGCGACAAGAGTGGAACAAAACACCAGGCATAAGGCCGAGCCTTCCACCATTTTACCAAGTATATAGATGCATTAATATAAATAAGAGATATTGTGATATCCCAACATATCCATGTTCCAAACATGGAACAAACTTCAGCTTCACCTGCAACTAGCAACGCTATAAGAGGGGCTGAGCAAAGCGGTAACATAGCCAAACAACGGTTTGCTAGGAAAGGAGGGTTAGAGTCTTGACATGGCAATATGGGAGGCATGATATAGCAGGTGGTAGGTATCACGACATAGCAATAGATCGAGCAACTAGCAAGCAAAGATAGAAGTGATTTCGAGGGTATGGTCATCTTGCCTGAGATCCTACAAGAAAGAAGAATGAGTCCATGAAGAAGACAAACGGACATAGTCGAACGAATCCTCACAACTCCGGAATGGAATGGAAGCCAACGAGAGAAGCAACCCGGAAAGAAGCAAACAACATAGTAAACAACCACCGCATAAACATGGTATGATGCACAGCCAAGTATGATGCATGTTCGGTTTAATGAGGCATGGCATGGCAAAGTGCACAAACAATACTACAAATTATGTGGAGCTCAATATGCAACGAGTTGCATATTGACGGAACACCACATTCAAGTTATTTAGTTCGATCTCGTTTATGTACCCAACAATATTAAATGTTGATTAGCATGGCAAGGGGTGAAGCATAAGTAAACTAGACATCTAGGAAAGTTTAAATCAGGCCGGAACAACAAGCAACAAGTTCAGAAAAACCTCATGTGCAATATTTTAGGTTTGGTACTGTTCTGCCCTAAACCATATTTTAGATTTCTTTAACATGCAAAGTAAAGTCACCACGTTAAACTAGGCATTTTTCCACCCTATTTACTTATAAAGTTTATTGAAAACCGAGCTACGGTTAATTAGTTATGAAATAAATCATTTTAACATGGCATTTGAGCAAATTTAATCAAACAACAATTTAAACATTTTAAACATGCATGAAAGTTGGATATTATGAATCTAGGCACAAATCTAAGAATTTTTCATATTTGACGTTTTTACAAAAGATGCATGGTTGGTGAGTTCTTAAA
This sequence comes from Triticum urartu, assembly GCF_003073215.2. Lineage (NCBI taxonomy): Eukaryota > Viridiplantae > Streptophyta > Magnoliopsida > Poales > Poaceae > Triticum > Triticum urartu. Next base: position 290,565,358 of record NC_053024.1, on the reverse strand, counting down.
TGCATGTTGCTTGAGGGGTTTTCTGCAAAACAGTTAAATTCTAGATAAAAGGAAATTCGTTCTGTGAAAAAAAACGTGAATGGGGCCAAAACTGGCTAGGACACAACAGAGCAGAGGGGCTGGAAGGGCTGCTCACACATGGGCCAAGCCTAGCTGGAGAGGAGGCAAGGCGCGGTCCACGCGGGTGAGGAAGGCGCGGTCAACGCCTGCGTGGTTGTGCCAGTTCGTTTAAACCAGGGGCCATGGCTGCCTTGTTCGTCATTGCCAGCGAGGTAGATGGCCGGCGCGGGCTCGCAGGCATGGGGGAAGGCACGGCTCCGGCGGGCAGGGGCCGGAGACGGCACGGCAGAGCAGCACTGATCCGGAGCTCGGACTGGTTGAAGGCGAGTTCTGAAGGGCGGCGTCCATGCATCGGGCGACGTTCTCCTCGTTCCCGGCGACAAGGCTCGCGGTGGAGGCGGTTAGAGGAGACCGGCAAGGGAGGCACTCGGAGGAGGTCGAGGGTGGCTTGAGGCCACGGCGGCACCGGCGCCGATCGTCGGGCGATGAGGGCCTCAGACAGCTTCACGATCCACTCAGGATCAAGGGGAGAAGCGGCAAGCCTCGGGCGCCTGGGGAAGAAGCATGAGTGGCACAGGAGGAGGTCGGGCGCGACGCGAAGCACCAAGGGGCCACCATGGCGGGTCCTTGGGTGGCGGAGGGCGTCGGCAGGAGGTAATCCCCTCCAGATCCAGGGCGGCTTGGGACTTGGCAAGCCCGCACGAGGTGGAACTTGGGAGCGGCGACTCCTGTCCATGGCGTCGGGGCAGAGTTCCTTTGGTTCCTACAGAAGCAAGATAAGGAGAGAGAGAGGGATTAGAGCAGAGGAGGGAGTAGAAGGCATGGGAAGGAGAAGAAGGGGCGCAAGAGGGGCTCGGGTTGGCTGGCGGATGATCCGAAGGTGGGAGGAGGCTGCAGGCTTCGGTGGTTGGCTGCGGGAGGATTTGGATCTGGGAAGAACCCAAGGTGGTAGGAGAGACGAGGTGGAGTGGCGGCATGGTGATGGAATGGATGGGACAACTCCCTAAATTTTAGGGTTGGTCTGTATATATAGCAGACAGAAGGGGGTTTTAGGTGCGTTCGATCGTCATCGGATGGCTCCGGGTAAATTGGGTAGTCAAAAGAAGAAACGAAAGAAGTATTGTGGTATTTCAGGGTTGATTCGGACTCAACTGTTACGACTGAGGGGGCGGGTTAGGGGGTATCTTGTTCCTCCGGTCAAAATCGAACGGTCATGAAAAATAGGCTAGGGAGTCAAATTAACAAAACGGAGATGTTTTATAGATGTTAAGGGATGATCTGAATCCAACGGTGACGACTGCCCGGGTCGGGTCCGGGACACCTTTCGGACGCGCGCGCGAGGAGGGCCGCGGGATGGCGAGAGAGTTTAAGTTGGGCCTGGCGGTGAGTGGTAGTGGGCTGTGCGGAAAGCCTTGGGCTGAGAGAAGAGAAGAGAGAGACCCGGCGACTGCTTCCGGAGACCGAAAACGTCTGACGATTTGACCGACTATATTGTCGCTATAGTTTAACGGTTGGGCTATGAAACGAGCTCCGAATGCGATGAAACTTGGCAGGAATCCTATTGACAACATAACAACACCGCATGCCAACTTTCAACCCATTCCGAGAACATTTTCTGACCACTTATAAAATACTATTTTGGACATGCCGCGGGCGCGTGCGAGTGTGTCTGGACTCAGAACGGACAACGGAAAGAACGGGGAGACCAGGACAGATGCAAGTTTTGAAAACATGATGATGAAATGCACATGATTCCAATGAAAGAAGCAACACGCAAGAGAAAGACAAGGCAACAACATCGAATAACTGGAAGACACCTCGCGCGTCGGTCTCGGGGCATTACAGGTAGCAGCCTCAATCTGCTCTATCAGGATACAGTGCGAAAAATGGGCATTAACCTATCAAGGATCAAGCCTACAAAGACTGCCTTTAAAGGAGACATTCCAAGTGTAGAGGCCCGTTGTACAGGCTCAATCACACTAGAGGTTGTCTTCGGATCTCCGGACAACTTCCAAAGCGAGGAGTTAGTCTTCGATATCGTCCCATTCCGCAGCGGCTATCATGCACTGCTCGGACAAATTGCGTTTGCTCGATTCAATGCAATACCACACTATGCTTATCTCAAGCTCAAGATGCCCGGCCCACGCGGCGTCATAACAGTCAATGGCAATACGGAACGCTCTCTCCGTACAGAAGAGAACACAGCTGACCTAGCAGCAGAAGTACAAAGCGGCCTTCTCAAGCAGAACCTTAATTCGGCTGCCGAGCCCTCGGACACCCTTAAGAGGGTCCGAACTACTCTACAGCAGGAGAGCTCGGCTCATCAGGAGCTCTACTAGCAATCCGGCCTCCGTCTCAGTCCCGTTCAAGCGGTGGCATATGTGCCGCGCGTACATAACTACGCAATCAAAATTCCATGGGCATCGACGGAGGCATAGCTAGCTTGTGATCCACGGCATCAACCGACATCGGATACACACATACTTTCCCTCTGTTCATTTTTCTTTCAGGTTTTAATCCTACAGGCCCCATCGGGGGGTCTGGTTATCGGTCCTCTTGAAGTATAAATACACCAAGATGGCGAGGAGCGCAGACATACGAGGACTTTTTAGGTGATTCTGTTAATAATAACTCTACTTGTTTTCCAGGACCAACATGCAGCTCTCCCCTGGTTTCGGCATGTTAAATAGCCTGTTGCTTATTGCACTACTTGTATCAATGTGCCTTGACGTACTAATTACATTACAATGAAAACAGTTTTTTTTACCTTTACGTCTTTTCTGTTTTCTTTCTCTCTTTTCCTTTTTTTCAGTTTCCCTGTGGATAACCCCATCAGGTAGCACCCGTAAACTTTGGTAAGTTTTGATGTTTGCCAGGGGCTTTATAGCACTCCACATTATGGCAACAAAAGTCTGAACACTTCTTATAAGTATAGTTCGGCACCCCGAATTTAGCATTATATGCATTGGCTCCGAATCATGTCTTTGGTCAATAGTTGGGTTGCCCGGCTCCTGTGCTTGCTACCCTACGTTCCGCTACATTGGCTAGGGTAGTAAAGGGAGAACTACTGCAGTTGTGCCCTAGTCTAAACCGGATGAACACCTCAGTAGAGAAAGCCAAAAACTGATTGTCATGGTGCGGCGAGAGCCGGTCAGCTGTTCGGAGGTCTTAAATCGTTGGAGATTTTCCCGCATTACGCGAAGGATTGGTACTTCCCAATCAGACGCTGACAGCACTCTGGTTCGGATACCAGGGGATGCGCCTATGTTTTATTATAAAACTCCTATGGCTAAGTGAGGGCGTTCAAGCTGTGTAGTCTGGTTGCCTGGTTCGTTGCGCTAAACAACTACTTCAAAGACCATATAATTGGATCAAGATTGTTTAGATACCATCCTGAACACGTCCATACTACCTACGCGAGGGCAGAAGCCAACGACTGGCCAACCCTCGGATTTCATACAACACAGCCGCACAGTAGGACACAATCAAAACATAAATTATATTACAAAGCGGATTTGTTGTCATCATACAAGACAAAATACGAGTGTATTCACTCGAAAATAATGTCCTGCCCGCACTGCGTGGCTACAATACGAGATCCCTCTAGGACATCCGCAAAATAGCGCTCGGGGGTATGGTGCTCCTTGCCCTTCGGTGGCCCCTTGGTCAGCTCAATGGCGTCCATCTTCGCCCACCACATCTTGCAGCGAGCAAAGGCCATCCGGGCACCTTCAATACAGACCGACCGCTTTACAACCTCAAGCTGCGGGCAGGCACTAACAAGCCGCTTCACAAGCCCGAAGTAGCTGCTGGGTACCGGCGCGGCAGGCCATAGCTAGACTATCAGGTCCGTCATAGCCAGCTCGGCCGCCTTATGTAGCTCGACCAACTGTTTCAGCTGGTCACTGAAGGATACCGGAGGTTCAGGTCCAAGATATTGAGACCAGAACAGCTTCTCCCTCGAACTCCCTTCCTCGGCTCGATAGAATTCTGCAGCATTGGATACGCTGCGTGGCAAATCCGTAAACGCCCCTATAGAGCACCAAATTCAGGTAAGTACAAGGAGCGTTCCCTTCACAGACTTGCTTTGCATAATGAAAGCCTTACCTGCCGCAATCATCTTAGCCGCCTGGAGTTCCTGAAGGGCACTCTGGGCCTCGGCTCGAGCCTCTTATGTGCTCTGGCGTGCCGTCGCAAGTTTGGACACTTGCGTCTTAGAATCACACTCCAGGGACTCGTACTTCTTGACGGCATCCTGAAGCTCTTGCTGGACCTCGCTGACCCGGGCCTCATGCTTTTCGCGTACAGTGTGTTCCTTGGCCGCTTTATCCTCGGCTACGGCTAATGCCTTCTTGAGGGTCACCACCTCGATCGTGGCCCCTAGCATAGTCCATGACACTTTAGTCAGCATGAAGTATTCATCCTTCCTAACATACACGCATAGGTTACTGCATACCTTGGCTATCCTCCAGCTACTTCTTCACAAGGCTGAGCTCTTCCTTGGCCCTCTCCAGGCTTCGCTTCAGTTCGGAGACTTCCGCACTATGAGCGGCAGCAGCCAGCAGCGACGCCTGCTTATTTACATAGACATCATATCTTAGACTCTTGTGAAAATTGTTTTGATCCTCTGTTCGGCTTTTCTTTCCGAACACCGAACAGAGCATCAGGGGCTACTATCTACAATGTGATATTATTTCTACAATTATTATTACCTCAAAGCATGTTAAAAGGCTAGTGCAGGCTTCGGTCAGCCTCCTTTTGGCAGACTAAACCTTTTTAATCACTGTATTCATGCGGACACGGTGCTCATCTAAAATGGAAGCGCCTAGCAGTGCTTCCAGCAGATCATCCGGCGCCTCTGGTTGGACAGAGGTCACCAACGGAATAGGCACACCCCCTCCTTTCGGGGAAGGCCGTTCGCCGGACTCCAGAGCCATGCAGGTCTCCGGAATGATATCCGGCTCAGGGCCTAATGGAACTCGGCCCCCACCATCACACCCCATGGGGGCTTCTTCCCCCATGTGTCCGGCGGTCGTGGAGTCATCCTTGGACGCCGCCCTGATGATCTCCGGAGCCTCCCCTTGATCGGGAAAGGCCCTTTGGGACACCACCTCATCATCGCCTTTGGGCAAGGTAGAGTGAGCAGGACGCGGCGACATGCTAGCCATCTCCTTTGAGTCTAGCGAGCCCTCTATCGAGGATTGTGGAGAACTGTCGCGGGCCAGACTGCAATAGCATAAATTAAACATATTAATATGGCAAAGGGGAAGGGCCATACATTTGGACGAGCATAAGGTCTTTGGTACTTACGAAGCGGCCCGGGGCTTGGTCTGGGGCATTCGTTACGGACTGCTATCGGCATCCCATGTGGAGTTATCCGTGAGGGATCCCTTCCCCCTCTTGTGTGCCTTCGCCTCCAGGTTCGTGGAGGCCACCCTTTTCTTCCTTCCCCCCTCAGGGGGGAGTTGTCTTCTTCCTCCTCCTCCTCGTCGTCTTCAACGACCAAAGGGTCAGTCTCATCTTCGGACGACAGGTCCGAAGTGTCCTTTTGACGAAGGCCACTCCTGGTCCCTTTGGCCGCCTTCTTGGTCTTCTTCTCTGGCACATTATAAGGCGCCGGGAACAACATCTTCGTCAGGAGTGGGGTCTCTTTGTCTTCGGGTAGCGGGGCTGGACAAATCCGCCGCGCTATGTCGGTCCAGGCCTAAGGAAAAAATTGATAGGAGAGCTTAGACTTCTTTCTCACAATACGCTGGTAAAGATTATGCCTTGAGAGCGTGAAAGAACTTACCGAATTAGCTTGGTGCTTTGAGCTAAGCCCACAATCCTCGGTTGTAGGCGGTGGCGTCTCGCCGGCCTTGAAGAGCACTTTCCAGATATCCTCGTGTGTTGTGCTGAAGAGCTCTAGCAGCGTCTGGTGCTTGGCCGAATCGAATTCCCACAAATAGGAAGCCCGGCGTTGGCACGGGAGGATCCGGCGGATGAGAATAACCTGGATCACATTGACAAGCTTTATCTTGTTGGATATCATGTTCTGTACGCACGTCTGGAGCCCTGTCAGCTCGCCCAGAGAACCCTAGGTTAAGCCCTTCTCTTGCCAGGAGGTGAGCCGCATCGGAACTCCGGATCAGAATTCGGGGGCCGCCGTCCAGTTGGTGTAACGCGGCTCGGTGATGTAGAACCACCCTGCTTGCCACAACTTCACCGTCTCCACAAAAGAACCTTCGAGCCAGGTGACGTTGGGCATCTTACCCAACATAGCTCCTCCGCACTCTGCCTGTTGGCCGCTCACCACCTTCGGCTTCACATTGAAGGTCTTCAGCCATAGTCCGAAGTGAGGTGGGATGCGGAGAAAGGCCTCGTACACGACTATAAATGTCGAGATGTTGAGGATAAAATTGGGGACTAGATCATGGAAGTCTAGCCCATAGTAAAACATCAATCCGCGAACAAACGGGTGGAGAGGGAATCCTAGCCCGCGGACAAAATGTGTGAGGAACACCAGTCTTCCATGAGGCTCGGGGGTGGGGATGATCTATCCCTTGGCCGGAAGTCGGTTAACGATCTCCTTGGCCAGGTATCCGGCCACTCGGAGCTCCTCTATATCTTTCCTCTTAACGGAGGAGGCCATCCACTTGCCGCCGGCTCCGGATCTGAACATGGTTGGGTGTTTGTTTGAATGGGAACAAATGAGGACTTGGGCGTTGGAGCTCAAGAACGGAGAGGCAGGAAGAAAGCGTGGGAGAAGAAAGGGGAATCTTATCTCCTTATAAGGGTGGTGAATATCAAACGCCCCCCATTCGCCTTAAAATTTGCCTGCTCCCAAGGGCTGTGTAAACGGTGCGGTTGGGTTACCCACGCCTGTGTTGATGAGGATCCCATAATAAGGGGACACAATCTCTTCTTTGACTAGGCATGCCAATGACAACCGCGTCTCGAAACGTGGGGCGAAAAACAGTTCAAAATTATGACCGGACAGGCGTGACGTCATATTACTAAAGTTGTCAGCAGATTGGACTCGTGCGTTATTATATTCTCTCTGCGGTTGTGTGCAGTGTGTGTTACAGGTTCGGACACGATCAATTCATCTGGAGACTATTTGGGAGTTCGGAAGGAGGAACCCGCCTTGCAATGCCGAAGACAGCACTACGCGCCGGATACCTTGTCATTGAAGCCAGGTTCAGGGGCTACTGAGGGAGTCCTGGACTAAGGGGTCCTCGGGCGTCTGGCCTATTATCTATGGGCTGGATTGATGGGCTATGAAGATATGAAGACCGAAGACTGTACCCATGTCCGGATAAGACTCTCCTTGGCGTAGAAGGCAAGCTTGGCGAACAACTATGAAGATTCCATCTTATGTAACCTACTCTATGTAACCCTAGATCCCCCCGGTGTCTATATAAACCGGAGGGTGTAGTCCGGAAAGGATATACTCAATACCGTAGTCATACAGGCTAGACTGCTAGGGGTTAGCCATTACGATCTCATGGTAGATCAACTCTGGTAATACTCATATTCACGAAGATCAATCAAGCAGGAAGTAGGGTATTACCTCCATAGACAGGGCCCGAACCTGGGTAAACATCGTGTCCCCTGGCTCCTGTTACCATCAACCTTATACGCACAGTTCGGGACCCCCTACCCGAGATCCGCCGGTTTTGACACCGACAATGGGGTCCCATGCGCATGGTACAGGTCCGTGGGCACGGGGTGTCTAGAGACTTTTCGGGGGGCCGTGGACACGGGGTCTGGGGCCCGTGGACATGGGGGTGGCAGAAATTTCGCAATTTTGATGTCAAATTCGAAGGGGGGAAAGAAAAATTGGGCTATGGGGATGCAATAGAAGGTAGATCTACTTGCTAAACACCAGATCCATGGATTGAAATCAACAAAAACTCACAAGGAACAACAAATCACAAAAATTGGTGTGGCTCTTTTTGTGGGGACTTTCGAAATTGGGCAAGAACAAGCAAAATTAGGCTAGAAAACAAAGAGGGGGCTCCAATTTCGTGATAAACCACGGCTCATGATACCAAGATGTTGTAGGGTGGAACCCTAAGCGGAGATCTTTCATGAATTGGAGGGGAAATTCCCAAGAACAAGAAGAACAGAAGGGGGAAACAAGAGGAACACTCAAGAACAAGCCCAAATCACACATCCACTAGACTCAAATCCACACAAGATCCACAAAGGTACATAAACAACAAGGGGAATATGGATACATGGAAAAGTTCATCTCGAATTCAAAGGAGACGAGGTCTTGGATATCTAGGTAGATCCTTCCCTCAAGGGGGTCTTGAATCCCTAGGGATCTTCTCCAAAGGAGGCCTTGAACTCCAATGGAGTGTCTCTCTCTCAAGAGGAGGAATCCCACAAGGGGAGGTACATGAGCTAAGCTCTAATGTCTAGATCCATTCTTAGCTAAGTCTAAATGGAGGAGATGAAGGAGTATATATAGTCCTAGGGGATGAAGGGGTAAGCAGGGGTGAAATGGACATGCCATGGGCAAAGCCCGCAGCAACACACAGGGGGGCCCCGTGCGCACGGGGTAAGTAGAGCCCGTGCGCACTAGGTCCGTGAGTCCCATGGACACTGGGGTCCCGTGGGCATAGTACACGCCCATGCGCACGGGGTCTTTAGGACCGCTAGCTTGGGAGGCCCATGGGCACGAGGTCGGAGGGGCCCGTGAGCACGGGGTCGCCTGGGAGCTGCCACCTTCTTCTTGGTGCTTCCTTCTCCACTTCCAAGCTTCCCTCTTGGATGGTGTAGATGTTCTCTTCTTCTTGGACTCCTCCTCGATGAATGTGTAGCTCCGCTCACACCTATGCATGCACGAGAGAGGGGTCAAGTAGTATACCATCCTCGAAGGGTACAAGTGGACACATGTAAAGAAGATGATTCACCTTTGTATGCATGAAGTAGATGTCGCACGTGTCACTTGCCAAATGGACTCTTGACATGGTGATGTCCATAGGATGCTCCGCATCAGCAAATGTCCTTATATACTAGAAGATGGATACCGGAGGTTAGCTAGGGGCTCCACTACCCACCAGGGCACGCTGGGGGGGTAGGCATGCCCTGGTGCCTAGTGGGCACCTGGGTGGCCCCCTCTGGTACTTCTTTGCTCCAATAATTTTTATATATTCCAATATAAATCTCCATAAATTTTTAGCTCATTTGAAGATGTGCAGAGTAGGTATCTCTGACATAGCTTTTTCAGGTCAAGAATTCCAGCTGCCGATAATCTCCCTCTTTGTGTAAACCTTGCATATTATGAGAGAAAAGGCATTAGAATTACTCCACAAAGTGTTATATTTATTGAAAACACTATAAATACCAGTAGGAAAACATGATGCAAAATGAACGTATCAATTCCTCCATCACCACTCTCGATGATGACTCTCTTGTGCAACACCTCAAGTATGAACCCTTCGAGGGTGATTCCTCCAAGGTCACCTTGATGGTTACATCGAGTAGGAATCCATCGAGGGTGATTCCTCGGATTTCCCCATTGATGTTATGGAAACATGGTTACCTTGACTTTACCTCAGAACCTTGTTGAAGTCAGTCCGGCCCTGAGGGGTACCCGCGAGAGATGTGAAGTCAGGTTGACCGTGAGGGTACCCGCGATATAATTACGTGGCACGGTCGAGCAGTCTTAGCCCTTGCCGTAAGTCCGCGAGACAGGGCGACGTGACCACAGATCATGGATCATTGATTGTCTCCGTGCGCTCCCAAGATCGATTGCCTAGGGACAAATCCTTCCTTTGTGTTACAAAAAACTTTCTACTAAATAACTAACTTTTATTATCTCACAAAGTACTCCTAGTTTTATTCTTGCAAAGTAGTTCCAGCATCACACCTACGAAGTACTTCTAATTTCATAATTGTTCTAAGTAAAGCAAACATTAAGTGTGCGTAGAGTTGTATAGGTGGTCGATAGAACTTGAAGGGAATATAAATTCTACCTTTAGCTCCTCATTGGGTTTGACACTCTTATTTATCAAAAAAGCTAAAATTGATCATCTATACTTGTGGGTTATCAAGACCTTTTTCTGGCGCCATTGCCGGGGAGAAATAGCGTGGGGTGAACATTCTCATGTGTGCTTGTTTGCTTTATCACTAAGTAGTTTTTATTTTGTGCTCTTGTTTTCTATGTTCAGTTATGGGTAGGAAACACAAAATATCAAAAAAATAGGTGTACTCGGTAACCCAATGGTTGAAGAACCATCCAAAATCTATCATATTGCCGAAGCTTTCTACTTGGATCATCTTGGATCCCTATGTGCTCTTGCTGAAAACCCAACTAGCTTAGTTGAGGGGAAATCATTAGATGAGCATGCTAATTTTATGCGACACTGCTTATCTCAAAAAGGGAAACTTTTATGGCATCATATTAATACTATGCATTGTTATGCTTGGAATTTATGAGAAATACATGATTTTACTTGTTGTTTTGAAGACCCTAAGAAACACCTTCCTACCAATGTGAATTTAGTGATAATGGAATCGTATCTTCTTATGCTAGAGGTTTTTATAGTTACTATGATATTGAACAAATTGAAGAATTTGTTTCTTTTAAGGGTGCTTATGAAATTGCTTCTTTGACTGAAAAGTATGATTCTACTCTTTACAAGTCTGAAAAATTTGCCATACTTAAATATTGCTATGAAAATTATTCTTCTAATGCTTATGTTAAAGTACATATTGAGGACGCCTCTGCTGTCCAAGAAGAGATTAATATTTTGCAGGAATCTATGCAAGAAGAAATTGTTGAAACTGTGAGCTCATTAGATGAAAAAGATGAGGAGGAGAGCGAAGAACAAAAGGAAGAAGAGTGGATTGATCACCCGTGCCCACCTTCTAATGAGAGTAACTCTTCAACTCATACACTAAAATATCCCCTTTTTATGAAAGTGGTGCTTGTTATGCTTGTGGCCGTGATGCCAATATGAATGATGCTTATGGAGATGAACTTGCTATAGTTCCTTATGTTAAAAATGAAATTGGTGCTATTGCACCCACACATGATAGTCCTATTATCTTTTTGAATTCTCCCAACTACACTATATCGGAGAAGTTTGCACTTATTAAGGATTATATTGATGGACGAAAATTTTTGGAGAATTATTTTGGAATATATAAAAATAATGGAACCAAGACCCACTGGAGGGGGGCCAACTGCCCACTAGGCACCAGGGCGCGCCACCCCCCTCTGGCGCACCCTGGTGGGTAGTGGGGCCCACGAGGCTCCACTGGCCCTAATTCCAACACTATAAATTCCTATTTTTGAGAAAAATAGGGGAGGAAGTTTCATCACGTTTTACGATACGGATCTGCCTCCACCTCCTATTCTTCATCGCGAGGCCAAATTTGGAGCCCGTTCGGGGCTCCAGAGAGGGGGGTCTTCGGTGTTCGTCATCACCGACCATCCTCCATCACCAATTTCATGATGCTCACCGCTGGGAGTGAGTACCTTCGTAGGCTTGCTATACGGTGGTGGGTTGGATGAGATTTATCATGTAATCGAGTTAGTTTTGTTAGGGCTAGATCCCTATTATCCACTATGTTCTGAGATTGATGTTGCTATGACTTTGCTATCCTTAATGCTTGTCACTAGGACCCGAGTACCATGATCTCAGATCTGAACCATTTATGTTTTCACCATTATATCTATGTTTGTGATCCGGTCTTGCAATTTATATGCACCTATTACGTGTTATGATCCGTAAACCCCAAGGTGACGATAATTGGGATACTTTCCGGTGATGACCGTAGTTTGAGGAGTACATGTATTCACTATGCATTAATGCTTTGTTCCGGTTCAAAAGGAGGCCTTAATATCCCTTAGTTTCCTTATGACCCTGCTGCCGTGGGAGGGTAGGACAAAAGATGTCATGCAAGTACTTTTCCATAAGCCCGTATGACTATTTCCAGAATACATGCCTACATTATATTTATGAACTGGAGCTAGTTCTATGTCGCCCTAGGTTATGACTATTACATGATGAATATTATCCAACGTTATCACCGATCCAATGCCTACGAGCTTCTCAAATATTGATCTTTGCTAAGTTACTACTGTTGTTTTTACTATTACAACTACTACAAAACGGTTACTGTTGTTACTGTTACCGCTGCTATCGTTACTACTGCTATCAAACTATCATATTACCGTGCTACTGATCACTTTACTGCAGATATTTAATCTCCAGGTGTTGTCGAATTTACAACTCAACTGCTAATACTTAAAAATGTTATTTGGCTCCCATTGTGTCGCATCAATAAATTTGGGTTGAATACCCTACCCTCAAATTTTTTTGTGATCTCCTATACTTGTGGGTTATCACGCACAATCTTGATGTATCACGAGCTTTGTTAATATAGTTGGATCATATGGTGTTTTCCCCTCTCTATCTTGTTGTGATGAATTGAGTTTTACCTTTGAGATTTCATTATTATCGGATTGAATATTTTTTATGGATTTGAGAGCTTGGCACTCAACTCGCGGATTCCCGAAGTGGCATTGGGGTAATCTATGCATAGGGGTTTATGCATGTTTTTATCTTTATTTCTCTAGTAGAAATCTTGGGGCACTCTTTGAAGTTCTTTCTGTTGGATTGGGTATTATGAATTTGAAGTTGTTTGATGCATATCATATAATCAACTCACGGATACTCGTGGTGACATTGGAGTATCTAGGTGACATTAGAGTTGGTTGATGTGTATCGTATGGTGTTATTTTAGTATGAACTCTTGGGCTATTTTTGACACTTATAGTAATAGCTCGATAGATTGATCAGAAAGGATAACTTTGAGGTGGTTTCATACCCTACAAATGAAGGAAATATGCCCTAGAGGCAATAATAAAGTTATTATTTATTTCCTTATTTCATGATAAATATTTATTATTCATGCTAGAATTGTATTAACCGGAAACATAATACATGTGTGAATACATAGACAAAATAGAGTGTCACTAGTATGCCTCTACTTGACTAGCTCGTTAATCAAAGATGGTTATGTTTCCTAACAATGGACAAAGAGTTGTCATTTGATTAACAGGATCACATCATTAGTTGAATAATCTGATTGACATGACCCATTCCATTAGCTTAGCACCCAATCGTTTAGTATGTTGCTATTGCTTTCTTCATGACTTATACATGTTCCTATGACTATGAGATTACGCAACTCCCGTTTGCCGGAGGAACACTTTGTGTGCTACCAAACATCACAACGTAACTGCGTGATTATAAAGGAGCTCTACAGGTGTCTCCAAAGGTACATGTTGGGTTGGCGTATTTCGAGATTAGGATTTGTCACTCCGATTGTCGGAGAGGTATCTCTGGGCCCTCTCGGTAATGCACATCACATAAAGCCTTGCAAGCATTGCAACTAATGAGTTAGTTGTGAGATGATGTATTACGGAACGAGTAAAGAGACTTGCCGGTAACGAGATTGAACTAGGTATTGAGATACCGACGATCGAATCTCGGGCAAGTAACATACCGATGACAAAGGGAACAATGTATGTTGTTATGCGGTCTGACCGATAAAGATCTTCGTAGAATATGTAGGAGCCAATATGAGCATCCAGGTTCCGCTATTGGTTATTGACCGGAGATGTGTCTCGGTCTTGTCTACATTGTTCTCGAACCCGTAGGGTCCGCACGCTTAAGGTTACGATGACAGTTATATTATGAGTTTATGCATTTTGATGTATCGAAGGTTGTTCGGAGTCCCGGATGTGATCACGGACATGACGAGGAGTCTCGAAATGGTCGAGACATAAATATTGATATATTGGAAGCCTATGTTTGGATATCAGAAGTGTTCCGGGTGAAATCGGGATTTTACCGGAGTATCGGGAGGTTACCGGAACCCCCCGGGAGGTATATGGGCCTTAGTGGGCCTTAGTGGAAGAGAGGAGAGGTGGCCAGAGATGGGCCGCGCGCCCCTCCCCCCCTTGGTCCGAATTGGACTAGGAGAGGGGGCCGGCCCCCCTTCCTCCTCTCTCTCCTCTTCCCCCCCCCCTCCACGAATCCTATTCCAACTAGGAAAGGGGGGGAGTCCTACTCCCAGAAGGAGTAGGACTCCTCCTGGCGCGCCGCACCTTGGCCGGCCGGCCCCCCTCCCTTGAACCTTTATATACGGAGGCAGGGGCACCCCTAGAGACACAAGTTGATCCATGTGATCATATTTTTAGCCGTGTGCGGTGCCCCCTTCCACCATAGTCCTCGATAATATTGTAGCGGTGCTTAGGCGAAGCCCTGCGACGGTAGTACATCAAGATCGTCACCACACCATCGTGCTGACGGAACTCTTCCCCGACACTTTGCTGGATCGGAGTCCGGGGATCGTCATCGAGCTGAACGTGTGCTAAAACTCGGAGGTGCCGTAGTTTCGGTGCTTGATCGGTCGGGCCGTGAAGACGTACGACTACATCAACCGCGTTGTGCTAACGCTTCCGCTGTCGGTCTACAAGGGTACGTAGATCATACTCTCCCCTCTCGTTGCTATGCATCACCATGATCTTGCGTGAGCGTAGGAAAATTTTTGAAATTACTACGAAACCCAACAGTGGCATCGGAGCCTAGGTTTTATATGTTGATGTTATATGCACGAGTAGAACACAAGTGAGTTGTGGGCGATATAAGTCATACTGCTTACCAGCATGTCATACTTTGGTTCGGCGGTATTGTTGGATGAAGCGGCCCGGACCGACATTACGCGTACGCTTACGCGAGACCGGTTCTCCCGACGTTCTTTGCACATAGGTGGCTTGCGGGTGACAGTTTCTCCAACTTTAGTTGAACCGAGTGTGGCTACGCCCGGTCCTTGCGAAGGTTAAAACGGCACCAACTTGACAAACTATCGTTGTGGTTTTGATGCGTAGGTAAGATTGGTTCTTGCTTAAGCCCGTAGCAGCCATGTAAAACTTGCAACAACAAAGTAGAGGATGTCTAACTTGTTTTTGCAGGCATGTGGTGATGTGATATGGTCAAGACATGATGCTAAATTTTATTGTATGAGATGATCATGTTTTGTAACCGAGTTATAGGCAACTGGCAGGAGCCATATGGTTGTTGCTTTATTGTATGCAATGCAATCGCGCTGTAATGCTTTACTTTATCACTAAGCGGTAGCGATAGTCGTGGAAGCATGAGATTGGCGAGACGACAATGATGCTACGATGGAGATCAAGGTGTCGCGCCGGTGACGATGGTGATCACGACGGTGCTTTGAGGATGGAGATCACAAGCACAAGATGATGATGGCCATATCATATCACTTACATTGATTGCATGTGATGTTTATCTTTTATGCATCTTATCTTGCTTTGATTGACGGTAGCATTATAAGATGATCTCTCACTAATTATCAAGAAGTGTTCTCCCTGAGTATTCACCATTGTGAAAGTTCTTCGTGCTGAGACACCACGTGATGATTGGGTGTGATAGGCTCTACGTTCAAATACAACGGGTGCAAAACAGTTGCACACGCGGAATACTCAGGTTATACTTGACGAGCCAAGCATATACAGATATGGCCTCGGAACACGGAGACCGAAAGGTCGAGCGTGAATCATATAGTAGATATGATCAACATAGTGATGTTCACCAATGAAAATACTCCATCTCACGTGATGATCAGACATGGTTTAGGTTATTTGGATCACGTGATCACTTAGAGGATTAGAGGGATGTCTATCTAAGTGGGAGTTCTTAAGTAATATGATTAAATTGAACTTAAATTTATCATGTACTTAGTCCTGGTAGTATTTTGCAAATTATGTTATAGATCAATAGCTCGTGTTGTTGCTTCCCTGTGTTTATTTTGATATGTTCCTAGAGAAAATTGTGTTGAAAGATGTTAGTAGCAATGATGCGGATTGGATCCGTGATCTGAGGTTTATCCTCATTGCTGCACAGAAGAATTATGTCCTTGATGCACCGCTAGGTGACGGACCTATTGCAGGAGCAGATGCAGACGTTATGAACGTTTGGCTAGCTCAATATGATGACTACTTGATAGTTTAGTGCACCATGCTTAATGGCTTAGAATCGGGACTTCAAAGACGTTTTGAACGTCATGGAGCATATGAGATGTTCCAGGAGTTGAAGTTAATATTTCAAGCAAATACCCGAGTTGAGAGATATGAAGTCTCCAACAAGTTTTATAGCTAAAAGATGGAGGAGAATCGCTCAACTAGTGAGCATGTGCTCAGATTGTCTGAGTACTACAATAGCTTGAATCAAGTGGGAGTTAATCTTCCAGATAAGATAGTGATTGACAGAATTCTCTAGTCACCATCACCAAGTTAGTAGAACTTCGTGATGAACTATGATATGCAAGGGATAACGGAAACGATTCCCAAGCTCTTCGTAATGCGGAAATTGACGAAGGTAGAAATCGAGAAAAACATCAAGTGTTGATGGTAGACAAGACCACTAGTTTCAAGAAAAGGGCAGAGGGAAGAATGGGAACTTCAAGAAGAACAGCAAGCAAGTTGCTGCTCAAGTGAAGAAGCCCAAGTCTGGTCCTAAGCCTGAGACTAAGTGTTTCTACTGCAAAGGGACTGGTCACTGGAAGCGGAACTACCCCAAGTGATTGGCAGATAAGAAGGATGGCAAAGTGAACATAAGTATATTTGATATACATGTTATTGATGTGTACTTTACTAGTCTTTATAGCAACCCCTCAGTATTTGATACTAGTTTAGTTGCTAAGATTAGTAACTCGAAACGGGAGTTGCAGAATAAACAGAGACTAGTTAAGGGTGAAGTGATGATGTGTGTTGGAAGTGGTTCCCAGATTGATATGATCATCATCGCACACTCCCTATACTTTCGGGATTAGTGTTGAACCTGAATAAGTGTTATTTGGTGTTTGCGTTGAGCATGAATATGATTTGATCAGGTTTATTGTAATACGGTTATTCATTTAAGTAAGAGAATAAATTGTTGTTCTGTTTACATGAATAAAACCTTATATGGTTACACACCCAATGAAAATAGTTCGTTGGATCTCGATCGTAGTGATACACATAATCATAATATTGAAACCAAAAGATGCAAAGTTAATAATGATAGTGCAACTTATTTGCACTGCTGTTTAGGTCATATTGGTGTAAAACGCATGAAGAAACTCCATGCTAATGGGTTTTTGGAATCACTTGATTATGAATCAGTTGATGCTTGTGAACCATGCCTCATGGGCAAGATGACTAAAACACCGTTCTCCAGAACTATGGAGCGAGCAACTGACTTATTGAAATAATACATACTGATGTATGAGATCCGATGAGTGTTAAGGCTCGCGGCGGGTATCATTATTTTCTGACCTTCACAGATGATTTGAGCAAATGTGGGTATATCTACTTAATGAAACACAAGTCTGAAATATTTGAAAAGTTCAAAGAATTTCAGAGTAAAGTGGAGAATCATCGTAACAAGAAAATAAAAGTTTCTACGATATGATCGCAGAGGTAAAATATTTGAGTTACGAGTTTGGCCTTCAGTTAAAACAATGTGAAATAGTTTTACTACTCACGCCACCTGGAACACCACAGCATAATGGTGTGTCCGAACATTATAACCGTACTTTATTAGATATGGTGCGATCTATGATGTCTCTTATCGATCTACCACTATCGTTTTGGGGTTATGCTTTGGAGACGGCCGCATTCACGTTAAATAGGGCACCATCAAAATCCGTTGAGACGACGCCTTATGAACTATGGTTTGGCAAGAAACCAAAGTTGTCATTTCTAAAAGTTTGGGGTTGCGATGCTTATGTGAAAAAGCTTCAACCTGATAAGCTCGAACCCAAATCGGAGAAATGTGTCTTCATAGGATATCCAAAGGAGACTATTGGATACACCTTCTATCACAGATCCGAAGGCAAGACTTGTTGCTAAGTTCGGAAACTTTCTAGAGAAGGAGTTTCTCTCGAAAGAAGTGAGTGGGAGGAAAGTAGAACTTGACGAGGTAACTGTACCTACTCCCTTATTGGAAAGTAGTGCATCACAGAAAACTGTTTCTGTGACACCTACACCAATTAGTGAGGAAGCTAATGATAATGATCATGAAACTTCAGAACAAGATACTACTGAACCTCATAGATCAACCAGAGTGAGCTCCGCACCAGAGTGGTAGGGTAATTCTGTTCTGGAAGTCATGCTACTAGATCATGATGAACCTACGAACTATGAAGAAGCGATGGTGAGCCCAGATTCCGCAAAATAGCTTGAAGCCATGAAATCTGAGATGGGATCCATGTATGAGAACAAAGTATGGACTTTGCTTGACTTGCCCAATGATCGGCAAGCAATTGAGAATAAATGGATCTTCAAGAAGAAGACTGACGCCGACGGTAATATTACTGTCTACAAAGCTCGACTTGTCGCAAAAGGGTTTCGGCAAGTTCAAGGGATTGACTACGATGAGACCTTCTCACCTATAGCGATGCTTAAGTCTGTCCGAATCATGTTAGCAATTGCCGCATTTTATGAAATCTGGCAAATGGATAAACAAAACTGCATTCCTTAATGGATTTCTTAAAGAAGAGTTGTATATGATGCAACCAGAAGGTTTTGTCAATCCTAAAGGTGTTAACAAAATATGCAAGCTCCAATGATCCATCTATGGACTGGTGCAAGCATCTCGGAGTTGGAATATACGCTTTGATAAGTTAATCAAAGCATATAGTTTTATACAGACTTACGGTGAAGCCTGTATTTACAAGAAAGTGAGTGGGAGCACTACAACATTTCTGATAAGTATATGTGAACAACATATTGTTGATCGAAAATAATGTATAATTTTCTGGAAAGCATAAAGGAATATTTGAAAGGAGTTTTTCAAAGAAAGACCTCGGTAAAGCTGCTTACATATTGAGCATCAAGATCTATAGAGATAGATCAAGACGCTTGATAAGTTTTTTCAATGAGTACATACCTTGACAAGATTTTGAAGTAGTTCAAAATGGAACAGTCAAAGAAAGAGTTCTTGCCTGTGTTGCAAGGTGTGAAATTGAGTAAGACTCAAAGCCCGACCACGGCAGAAGATAGAAATAGAATGAAAGTCATTCCCTATGCCTCAGCCATAGGTTCTATAAAGTATGCCATGCTGTGTACCAGATCTATTGTATACCCTATACTGTGTTAAGCAAGGGAGTACAATAGTGATCTAAGAGTAGATCACTGGACAGCGGTCAAAATTATCCTTAGTGGAATAAGGAAATATTTCTCAATTATGGAGGTGACAAAAAGGTTCGTCGTAAAAAGTTACGTCGATGCAAGTTTTGACACTAATCTACATGAATCTAAGTCTCAATCTAGATACATATTGAAAGTGGGAGCAATTAGCTAGAGTAGCTCCGTACAGAGAATTGTTGACATAAATATTTGCAAAATACTTACGGATCTAAATATAACAGACCCGGTGACTAAAATTATCTCACAAGCAAAACATGATCACACCTTAGTACTCTTTGGGTGTTAATCACATAGCGATGTGAACTAGATTACTGACTCTAGTAAACCCTTTGGGTGTTGGTCACATATCGATGTGGACTATGGGTGTTAAACACATGGTGATGTGAACTATTGCTATTAAATCACATGGCGATGTGAACTAGATTATTGACTCTAGTGCAAGTGGGAGACTGAAGGAAATATGCCCTAGAGGCAATAATAAAGTTGTTATTTATCTCCTTATTTCATGATAAATGTTTATTATTCATGCTAGAATTGTATTAACCAGAAACATAATACATGTGTGAATACATAGACAAAATAGAGTGTCACTAGTATGCCTCTACTTGACTAGCTCGTTAATCAAAGATGGTTATGTTTCCTAACCATGGACAAAGAGTTGTCATTTGATTAACGGGATCACATCATGAGTTGAATAATCTGATTGACATGACCCATTCCATTAGCTTAGCACCCGATCGTTTAGTATGTTGCTATTGCTTTCTTCATGACTTATACATGTTCCTATGACTATGAGATTACGCAACTCCCGTTTGCCGAAGGAAAACTTTATGTGCTACCAAACGTCACAACGTAACTGGGTGATTATAAAGGAGCTCTACAGGTGTCTCCAAAGGTACATGTTGGGTTGGCGTATTTCGAGATTAGGATTTGTCACTCCGATTGTCGGAGAGGTATCTCTGGGCCCTCTCGGTAATGCACAACACATAAAGCCTTGCAAGCATTGCAACTAATGAGTTAGTTGTGAGATGATGTATTACGGAACGAGTAAAGAGACTTGCCGGTAACGAGATTGAACTAGGTATTGAGATACCGACGATCGAATCTCGGGCAAGTAACATACCGATGACAAAGGGAACAACGTATGTTGTTATGCGGTCTGACCGATAAAGATCTTCGTAGAATATGTAGGAGCCAATATGAGCATCCAGGTTCCGCTATTGGTTATTGACCGGAGACGTGTCTCGGTCATGTCTACATTGTTCTCGAACCCGTAGGGTCCGCATGCTTAAGGTTACGATGACAATTATATTATGAGTTTATGCATTTTGATGTACCGAAGGTTGTTTGGAGTCCCTTATGTGATCGCGGACATGATGAGGAGTCTCGAAATGGTCGATACATAAAGATTGATATATTGGAAGCCAATGTTTGGATATCGGAAGTGTTCCGGGTGAAATCAGGATTTTACCGGAGTACCGGGAGGTTACCAGAACCCCCCGGGAAGTATATGGGCCTTAGTGGGCCTTAGTGGAAGAGAGGAGAGGTGGCCAGAGATGGGCCGCGCGCCCCTCCCCCCTTGGTCCGAATTGGACAAGGAGAGGGGGCCGGCCCCCCTTCCTCCTCTCTCTCATCTTTCCCCCCTCCACGAATCCTATTCCAACTAGGAAAGGGGGGAGTCCTACTCCCAGAAGGAGTAGGACTCCTCCTGGCGCGCCACACCTTGGCCGGCCGGCCCCCCTCCCTTGAACCTTTATATACGGAGGCAGGGGCACCCCTAGAGACACAAGTTGATCCACGTGATCATATTCTTAGCCGTGTGCGGTGCCCCCTTCCACCATAGTCCTCGATAATATTGTAGCGGTGCTTAGGCGAAGCCCTGTGACGGTAGTACATCAAGATCGTCACCACGCCGTCGTGCTGACGGAACTCTTCCCCGACACTTTGCTAGATCGGAGTCCGGGGATCGTCATCGAGCTGAACGTGTGCTAAAACTTGGAGGTGTCGTAGTTTCGGTGCTTGATCGGTCGGGCCGTGAAGACGTATGACTACATCAACCGCGTTGTGCTAACGCTTTCGCTTTCGGTCTACAAGGGTATGTAGATCATACTCTCCCCTCTCGTTGCTATGCATCACCATGATCTTGCGTGAGCGTAGGAAAATTTTTGAAATTACTACGAAACCCAACAACAAACAATTTCATCTTATGTTCTCCACTAGATAAGAACTTTGGAGTGATTCTTCATCGCATGTTGAGGGATGGTTATATCATCCAATTATATTAGCATTGTTGAGAGATTGCACGATTGAAAGTATGGACCCTAGGCCTCATTTTAAAGCATTGCAATGCTGTTTGTGCTCACTTTTGTTACTTGCTACCTTGCTATTTTTTATTGTTCCTATTACAAAAATCAATGTCTACTATCATTACTACAATTGTATCACCATCTCTTCGCCAAACTAGTGCACCTATACAATTTACCATTGTATTTGGTGCATTGGGGACACAAGAGAGTCTTTGTTATTTGGTTGCAGGGTTATTTGAGAGAGACCATCTTCATCCTATGCCTCCCACGGGTTGATAAACCGTAGGTCATCCACTTGAGTGAAATTTTCTACTGTCCTGCAAAACTCTGCGCTTGGAGGTTCAACACGAGTCTACAAGAACAAGTTATATAGTAGGCATCAGTTACATATGATGATTTTGATGAATATAATATGCATGTGCTTGCTGCTCCTACTTGTAATTATTATGTGAGAGGAACCACATCTTCACCTCTCTATGTTACCAACACAATAAAATTGCAATAAACTGCTTATGTTATGTATCGGCCTTTATTATGTGTGCATGAATTGATATTTTATGACATGATGATGCATAGGAAGAGAGTTAGACTTCATCATTGCATGATATATGTTGCTTGGTGCTCACTACTAAATCAAAAATCATTGTTAATTAAAATTGGCTTTGATATACCTTGGGATCCGAGTGGATCAATTACTTGAGCACTTTGTGCCTAGCTTAATGGCTTTAAAGAAAGCACTGCCTGGGAGACAACATGAAAGTTTCAGAGAGTCATTTACTTATGTTATGTTCTTTTAAAAAGTTTAAAAACAAAAAATATAGAGGGTAACCTAAAACATTTCAAAAAGAAAGGTGAAAGTGAGAAAGACGGACACTGTTGATGTGGGGGAAGACTTGAACTTTGTTCATGGCCATGGAAACTTTGTGAATCTTAATTACAGAAACTTTTCAACAAAAATAATTATCCCCTTGTACAAATCCATTGTATTATAAAAATAATGTGCCAATATTTGCCTTTAGGATGTTTAGATTGCTTGTTTGGTATGTGCAGTGCAAAAAAGAAACTTTTGATGTAGTATTTGAATTTACATTTTTTTTACTGGAACATGCAAAAATTCCGAAATTTTTACACGGTACTTCTATGCAAATTTTTATTTTTTCCTAATTTTTCAAACTTTTTTGAGTTATAGAAGTATATGTACCATCTGCATCTTTACAAATTGTCCTATTTTCATAGATTGCTGTTGTAGTTTTCTTATTTGTTTATCTTTGAAATCTTGTTGAGCCCCGTTGACTTGGGAGCCATAGAATTGTGATAGCATAGAGTGGGTAATGTTTGATTATAATTATACAATAATGTTATAGCAGGACATGATGGGATTTGATGTTATATGTACTAACCCCTCTAATAAAAAGTCCGGTTAAGTTTTGTGTGGACAAAGTGTTCAAAGATTGAGGAGGTAGCGATATGAGGAGAATAAGGAGAGGCAAGAGTTCAAGATTGGGGATTACCAAGGCACCCCAATTAAATATTCAAGGAGACTCAAGCATCTAAGCTTGGGGATGCTCCAGGAGGCATCCCATCTTTCTTCAACAATTATCGGTATGTTTCAGTTTTTTTGTTCAAATGATATGCGTAAATTCTTGGAGCGTCTTTTGTGTTTATTTTCCCTTTTTATTTTATGCACCATGCTCGTATGAGATAGTGCTTGGTTGATTTATAGAATGCTCTTTGCACATTAGTTATATCTTTTGAGTATGGCTTTATAGAATGCTTCGTGTGCTTCACTTATATCATTTGAAGTTTGGATGCATGTTTCTCTACACCTAGAAAACCGTTATTTGTAGAATGCTCTTTTGCTTCACTTATGTTTATTAGAGCATGGTATTTTGTAGAAAGAATTAAACTCTCATGCTTTACTTATATCTATTTGGAGAGTCAACATGAATTGGTCATGCACATGGTTAGTCATTAAATCCTACATAAAACTTGTGGATCACTAAATATGATATGTTTGATTCCTTGCAATAGTTTTGCGATATTGAGATGGTAATATGTGGGAGGTACTAGTGAATGATTGTGGTTTAGTAAGAATATTGGTATTAAGGTTTGTGATTCCTAAAGCATGCATGTATAGTCTCTCGTTATGCTAAGAAGTTGGAGCATGATTTATCATTGATTGTCTTCCTTTGCATGGAGGTCGGGGTGTGCGATGGTTAACTCCTACCGACCCCCCCCCTAGGGGAATGCGTAGTAGTACTTTGCTTCGAGGGCTAATAAACTTTCGCAATAAGTATGTGAGTTCTTTATGACTAATGTGAGTCCATGGATTATATGCACTCTCACCTTTTCGCGATTTGCTAGACTCTTCGGTACTATGCATTTCCCTTTCTCACCTCGAGATGTGGTGCAAACTTCGCCGGTACATCCAAACCCTATTGTATGATACGCTCTATCACACATAAGCCTCCTTATATCTTCCTCAAAACAACCATCATACCTACCTATTATGGCATTTCCATAGTCATTCCGAGATATATTGCAATGCAAGTTCCATCATCATCATATACATGACTTGAGAATTCATTGTCATATTGCTTTGCACGATCATATAGCTGACATAGTATTTGTGGCTCAACCATCGTTCATCATTATCATACATGTTACACTAGCATCATTGCACATCCTGGTACACTGCTAGAGGCATTCATATAGAGCCATATTGTTATCGAGTTGTAATATTGAGTTGTAAGTAAACAGAAGTGTGATGATCATCATTATTAGAGCATTGTCCTAGTGAGGAAAGCATGATGCAGACTATGATTCCCCCACAAGTCGGGATGAGACTCCGGATGAAAATGAAAAGAAAAAGAAAAAAGAGAGGCCAAAAAGAGCCCAACAAAAAAAGAAAATAAGAGAGAAAAAAGAGAAAACAAAAAATGAGAGAAAAAGAAAGAAGTGGCAATGTTACTATCCTTTTCCACACTTGTGATTCAGAGTAGCACCATGCTTTTCATCTAGAGAGTTTGCTATGTTGTAACGTTCATATAGCAGTGGGAATTTTTCATTATAGAACTTGGCTTGTATATTCTGATGATGGGCTTCCTCAATTGCCCGAGGTCTTCATGAGAAAGCAAGTTGGATGCACACCCACTTTGTTTTCATATTGAGCTTTCATACACTTATAGCTCTAGGTGCATCCATTGCATTGCAATCCCTACTCCTCGCATTGACATCAATCGATGGGCATCTCCATAGCCCGTTGATTAGCCGCGTCGATGTGAGACTTTCTTCCCTTTTTGTCTTCTCCATATTAATCTCTACCACTGTATTCTGCTCAACCCATAGTACTATATCCATGGCTTGCGCTCATGTATTGCATGGGAGTTGAAAAAGCTGAAGCGTTTTAAAAAGTATGAACCAATTGCTTGCCTGACACCGGGGCAGTACATGATTTATATTTTGTGTTAAGAAGATGGAGCATGGCAGGACGGGGATTTTCAGCGCTCGGGCTCACCTGCTCACTTTATATAAGTGGCACGGGATGGCTTGTGATCCGTGCCAGCTTCCCATTTTCAAGGAACTCGATACTAGATGCTACTCCCATGCTCCTTCATGATTACTTCGATGTATGGAGTGCTTCACATTGACGATGCACCACGGGTGCTTCGTTTTTGACACCCAGGCATCTGTGCCAGCGAAGTGGCATCTGGCATGACTACTCTAGATCCAGGGCCATGCTTGATGATGGCTTCCATGGACGCCTGGGCATGCATCTAGTGTTGTGTTGCTTGCTCATGCTGAACTCTGGCAACCCGTGATGCGCATGAGCACGACCAAGCGACTGCAGTTCTCGGGATGACCCGGTGACATTCTCGAGATTGGTGTTCGATGTGATTCAGTTTAGTGGTGCTTGTCTGCCTGGTCTTGACGCTCACATTCACTAATTAATGTAAAGAATACATGTTGAACATTCCTGGAGTATTTGTGCAAGGTTGTGTGATGTGCTAACTGTAATTCTAATCATGGACTTGTTAATGATAGTAATTGTTATGCTCATCTAATTTTGCATGCAAATCATTATTTTAATTGGGTCAAAACATACTGCGATCTTGTCAGTGGCGATCTCGGAGAGCCCCACTTTGTAAAACAGTGAGATATGAATCGATGCAGTATAATACTATCAGTGCTCTCCCTGATCTACAATCAATTGAATGGTGTGAAAACAAGATCAGGTGAGCCTGAGTGCACTACGAAGTTATCGGAGCATGGCAAGGCTATATGATTTTGTAGGCATAGCTTTCTTTAGCATATTTATTATGAAAGGCATGATTGTTTATTGGGATGCCTGAGTATCGATGTCTTTATTTAAAATTATAGACTATTGCTTTGAATCACTCTTGTCTTAATATTCATGCCATGATTAGATTATATGATCAAGATTATGTTAGGTAGCATTCCACATCAAAAAATATCTTTTTTATCATTTACCTACTCGAGGACGAGCATGAATTAAGCTTGGGGATGCTGATACATCTCAGTCGTATCTATAATTTTTGATTGTTTCATGCCAATATTCTAAAACTTTCATATACTTTTGGCAACATTTTATAATATTTTTGGGACTAACATATTGATCCAGTGCACAGTGCCAGTTCTTGTTTCTTGCATGCTTTTTGGTTTCACAGAATATCCATATAAAACGAACTCCAAATGCGATAAAAATTTATGGAGATTTATTTTGGAATACATGTGATTTTGGGGAAGAAGAATCAACACAAGACGATATCCGAGGGGGAAACGAGGCACCTGGGTGCGTCCAGGGGGTATGGGCACACCTAGGTGGCTTTTGAGGCCCTTGTAAGTCGGTTGTTTCCCTTCTTGTGCTGCAAGAAAGATAATATCCAGAAGAAAATCGTGTTAAAATTTCAGCCAAATCAGAGTTACAGATCTTCGGGAATTTAAGAACCGGTGAAGGGCCAGAAAACAGGAACACAAAACAGAAGAGAACAGAGAGAGAGAGATCCAATCTTGGAGGGGCTCCTGCCCTGCAGGAGCCATGGAGACCAAGGGCTCTCTTCCTCGTCTCGCGGTGACGCCGGAATGCCACTAGGCAATCATCGTGAGGGTGATCTACACCAATAACTTCACCACTGTCATCACCAACTCTCTCCCCCTCTATGAAGCGGTGTAACCTCTCTATTCTCATTGTAATTCTCTATGTAAACATGGTGCTTAATGCTATATATTAGTATCCAATGATGTATGGACATCCTATGATGTTTGAGTAGATTCGTTTTGTCCTATGGGTTGATTGATGATCATGATTGGTTTGAGTTGTATGTTTTATTTTGGTGCCCTCCATGTCGTTCAAGCGTGTGGGATTACCATTGTAGGGTGTTGCAATACGTTCATGATTCGCTTATAGTGGTTGGCGAGAGTGACAGAAACTTATACCTGAGTAAGGGGGTTGTTGTGTATGGGAGTAAATAGGACTTGTTACTTAATGCTATGGTTGGGTTTTACCTTAATGATCTTTAGTAGTTGTAGATGCTTGCTAGAGTTCCAATCATAAGTTTGTATGATCCAAGTATGGAAAGTATGTTAGCTCATGCCTCCCCCTCATATAAAATTGCAATAATGATTACCGGTCTTTATCGATTGCCTAGGGAAAATCCTTCTCTATGTTACAAAAGGCTTTCTGCTAAATAACTAACTTTTATTCTCTCGCAAAGTACTCCTAGTTTTATTCTTGCAAAGTAGTTCCAGGATCATGCCTACAAAGTACTTCTATTTTCATACTTTTTCTAGGTAAAGCAAATGTTAAGTGTGTGTAGAGTTGTATCGGTGGTCGATAGAACTTCAAGGGAATATCAATTCTACCTTTAGCTCCTCGTTGGGTTCAACACTCTTATTTATTGAAAAATCTACAATTGATCCCCTATACTTGTGGGTTATCAAACATCACATGATAACCAAAGTTTCACTCGAATATCATTCGTGTACTCACAGGGACCAATATCGACGTCCACGGTCCCGCTGTCGGTCATTGAACGGACGATTTGGTTCATGTCTGTGAGTTACCGAACCTATGGGGTCACAAGCTTAATACAATCATGATCTGATGAGTATTAGTAGGACAGGAGTCATGAGAATATATTTGTGAAATTATTTCATGAATATTCGGAATAGTTCCAAGAGGATCCGGAAGTGCTTCAGGGTCACCAGAAGGGTTTCGGTGAGTATCGGGTAATAACGGGTATTATCGATAAAATATATATAGGTATAAAAAGTTTCCAAAGATGTTAATATATATATAATGGTCTAGAAGTATTTAGAGCATTTTATATTTAATTTAAACACCAACGGGCCTAAAAAGGCCAAGAGGTGGAAGGCAACTTGGGCCAAAAAAGGCCCAAGTGGGAAAGTGCCTCCTTACCTAAGGAAGGAGGCCGAATTGGGAGAGGGGGAGGAGTCAGACTCCTCCTACCTGGCGGCTCACCAAGGGGGAAACTTTCCCCCTTGTTCGCAGTCCTCCCTCTCCCCTCTATCCTATATATACATGATGATTTGTGCTCTTTTGAACATACAAGTTTTGGAGCCTCCTGTAGTTCTTCTAGTTCTAGTTCTAGTTGGTCCTAGTTGACTAATTAGAGCTAGGCTAATCCTCTTGAATTCATAATTAGAAACCCTACGTGGTTATAATCTCCTCCCTCTAATTCTCTGGCGACGATTAGCTATGGACGGCAAAGCACTGCCAGATCGTGAAGGTTCCACGCTTGCAACCAAGCCGAGAGGTTGTTCTTTGGGTCTTGAGTTTGAGAGACTGTTCATTGATGGTTCGAGGGAATCCATGTACGATCTACACTGACACATTCTTCTTTCGATGCAACTTGGTGACGGTAGTCCCAAGCCGTTATGTATCTTCATATTGATCTTGGGTGTGCGTAGGCGTGATTTTTTTTGTTTTCTACTACGTTTCCCAACAGGAAGGCCTCCACTGCAACATCCAACGAGATCTTGGTGGCCTTTTTCCCTTAAAGAAGGGCAAGCCGGCGGCGGACCTCCTTCTCGCCGAGCTCCTCCGACTAAACTGGAGAAGGATCGACTGGGCCCCAATAGCTGCACATTGATTTGTCTCCAACGTATCTATAATTTTTGATTGTTCCATGCTATTATATTATCTGTTTTGGATGTTAATGGGCTTATTTATACACTTTTATATTATTTTTGGGACTAACCTACTAACCTAAGGCCCACTGCAAATTGCTGTTTTTTGGCTATTTCAGTGTTTCGCAGAAAAGGAATAACAAACGGAATCCAAATGGAATGAAACCTTCGGGAGAGTTATTTTTGGAACAAACGTGATCCAGGGGACTTGGAGTAGACGTCAAGAAAGAAACGAGGTGGCCACGAGGCAGGGAAGCGCGCCTGCCTCGCCTGGGCGCGCCCCCCACCCTTGTGGGCCCCTCGCAGCTCCACCGACCTACTTCTTCCTCCTATATATATCCATATACCCTGAAAACATCCAGGAGCACCATGAAACCCTATTTCCGCCGCCGCAACCTTCTGTACCCAAGAGATTCCATCTTGGGGCCTTTTTTGGAGCTCCGCCGGAGGGGGAATCAATCACGGAGGGCTTCTACATCAACACCATAGCCTCTCCGATGATGTGTGAGTAGTTTACCTCAGACCTAAGGGTCCATAGTTATTATCTAGATGGCCTCTTCTCTCTCTTTGGATCTCAATACAAAGTTCTCCTCGATCTTCTTGGAGATCTATTCGATGTAACTCTTTTTGTGGTGTGTTTGTCGAGATCCAATGAATTGTGGGTTTATGATCAAGATTATCTATGAACAATATTTGGTTCTTCTCTGAATTCTTATATGTATGATTTAATTATCTTTGCAAGTATCTTCGAATTATCAGTTTGGTTTGGCCTACTAGATTGATCTTTCTTGCAATGGGAGAAGTGCTTAGCTTTGGGTTCAATCTTGTGTTGTCCTTTCCAAGTGACAGCAGGGGCAGCAAGGCACGTATTGTATTGTTGCCATCGAGGATAAAAAGATGGGGTTTATATCATATTGCTTGAGTTTATCCCTCTACATCATGTCATCTTGCTTAATGCGTTACTCTGTTCTTATGAACTTAATACTCTAGATGCATGTTGGATAGCGGTCGATGTGTGGAGTAATAGTAGTAGATGCATAATCATTTCAGTCTACTTGTCGCGGACGTGATGCCTATAACATGATCATGCCTAGATATTCTCATAATTATGCACTTTTCTATCAATTGCTCGACAGTAATTTGTTCACCCACCGTAATACTTATGCTATCTTGAGAGAAGCCACTAGTGAAACCTATGGCACCCGGGTCTATCTTTTATCATATAAGTTTCCATTCTATTTTATTTCGCAATCTTTACTTTCAATCTATATCATAAAAATACCAAAAATATTTATCTTATTATTATTATCTCTATCAGATCTCACTCTCGTAAGTGACCGTGAAGGGATTCACAACCCCTTCATCGCGTTGGTTGCAAGGTTCTTATTTGTTTATGTAGGTACGAGGGACTTGTGTGTAGTCTCCTACTGGATTGATACCTTGGTTCTCAAAAATCGAGGGAAATACTTACGCTACTTTACTGCATCACCCTTTCCTCTTCAAGGGAAAACCAATGCAGTGCTCAAGAGGTAGCACACATCAGCTCCCCCACGGACCTGCTAAGGGAGCACGCGGTGCTCCACCCAGGTCCACGTGATGTGAATCCCCTTCAAGCCTCTCTCCTTCAGCTGGACGGCGATAGCCACCAGCAGCTCGATGTCGCTAGAGAGATCATCCAGGGACTCCCTAGAGTTCATATGCATCAGGGAGCCCCCGCAGAAGGCCGACAGGTTGTCTTCATGTCCGCACATGTAGAACCATTTCTTGTGTCAGGACCCCATCAATTTTGGGAGTTCCATGGGGCAGAACTGGCTACAGGGTTGCAACCGGATGCTCACCCCTCCAAGGTCACGGACGCTGCTGCCACTCATCTGCAGCCTAATGCAGAAAAAGTGGCGGAACAAGTGTAGATGGGGGCAGTCCCCACATAGCATTCCCAGAATGTGATGAACTTGGCGATATGAAGAATTCCCGTTGTAGCGACCAGACCTCAAACGGTCCAATCTCTGTGCTCCAGTGTCATCCCTGGATCAGTAATGCTGACACCGCACAGTACTTGAAGGATTTATAATAGAGTAGCAATCACACACTTATTACAACGAGTGTCTCAGAAGAGAACTTATTACAATAAATATGGCTTAAGGCCATCTAATAACGATAACAGCGGAAGGCTTGGAAGATAAGTGAGTCCATCAACTCCAACGGCATCACTGAGTATAGAACCACGACCTAAGGCACCTTACTCATCGTCTGAAAAGTCTGCAACATGAACGTTGCAGCCTGAAATGGGTCAGCACATGGAATATGCTGGCAAAGTAACACATAGAGAGCAATGAAAGAATAAGGCTATACTACATGCATATTTGGCTGGTGGAAAGCTCTATGGTTACAGTTTTGCATAAAGCCAATTTTTCCCTACTGCAAAGGAATAAATTTTATTTAACTATCATGGTAGTTGTTAAACATTGAGAGTGTAGACACCCTCTCAATCCCAATTAAACATCATCATTAAAAACCCAACAATATTAATTAGAGTAACATGATGAGATTCACATGATAATCCAAGTACTAGATACTCAAGTTGTCCATAATCGGGGACACGGCTAACCATGATTAGTTTATACACTCTGAAGAGGTCTGCGCACTTTTCCCCACAAGACTCGATCTCCTCCGTTGGGATTCTCGCACTACATGGTGTTTGAGAAACGGATGGCCGAGACATAGTCTTTCAGAAGCGCTAGCACCTTATGATCGGGTAGACCGTTACACCTACTTTCCCCTACATCTGCTAGTGTACCACTGTAAGAGTTCGCACGACTTAATCAACTATGCTAGAGCCCATAGTAGCTTGTGGCTGCACACGGAAGTTTCTAGTATGAATAATCTCATGATCCCCTTTGAGCCTGGGTGGCGGTCCAAAAGAAAAACAGGCAATCGCTGGAATACCCAGGTGCCTCAATCCACCCAGATGTGTGTTTAAGTTGCCACCTTAGGTAAACCATTAATTTAACAATCTCACATCTGTCATGGATACACTCACCCAATCCACGTCTACTAGCATAGCATGGCAATATAAGCAAACGTAGAAGTAACTCCCAAAGGTTTGATAATGAAACAGGTAATAGGTACTACCTCATCTACTTCCCAAAACCCACAATTTAATTAGATCCTAATCATGAAGTGTTTGAGGATTGATCTAATGCAATAAAACTGGGTAGTAGGAGGTATGATCAAAGTGTTACTTGCCTTGCTGATGATCCGCGAAACCTAGCGATTCGAGGTAGCAAGCGGCGCACTCCGGGTACTCTATCGCAAACAAACAAGCATACAATAAGTACACAACTAATGCACAGCTAAGACTCAAATAAGATATCTAACTAGAAAGTTCAACTTAAGAACTCCGGTTGGCAAAAAGAATCAAATCGAACGAAGCAACGAAAGACAAACGGCGAAAGAAACAAACTTGGTTTAATATTCTGAATCTAGGTCAAATTTTATAGAGGCAAAAACTTGTTAGAGTTGGTTAAACAGAAAGAGGGTTTCGAGACGAAACTCCAGGCGCTTGAATCGCCTGAATCCAATAAACGAGCGAAAAGTTATACTACATCGAAAATCGGATCAGAAATCACGATCAGAAATCACGATCAGAAATCGCGATCAGAAATAATCGCGGAATAATCCGAGAAAAAGAAAAACAACGAACAGATTAACGAAAGAACGTTCGTTATCCGGATCTTAACGATGAACGCATTTGTTAAAACGAACGAACGAGCGAACGCTCGCTAATTAACCTAAACCGGAAAAAACCGATCTAATAAAAAAACGGAAACTAAAAAAAACCGAACAAAAACCGGCGAAAACCAACGTTTTTCTAAAAAAAACTGGCGGCGGCGGTCAACCTCGACGGGCGGGTCCGGCAGCGGCGGCAGCGTCTGGCGCGGGCTAGGGTTTGGGGGCGCGGTGGTTTGGGCTAAAAGCGGCCCGGGGCTGGCGCTATATAAAGGGCCCGGCCGGAGGAGTCCCAGCCGATCCCGGCCCGAAGTCGGTTTTTTTTAATTTACGCGCAGAAAAACAAACAAAAGAAATGCTAAACAGACTCCAAAAATCCTGAAATAAATTTTCCTTGGCTTCTAAAATCAAGCCGCACAGGATGAACATTTATTTGGGGCCCAAATGAAATTTTGAAAAACACGCATTTTTTAAAATTCAAATAAAATAGCAAATAAAACCAAAATAAAAACTTATTTGATTTTATTATTAAATCCTCAATATTTCTTTATTTTGGAAAAGTCATTTTATTCCCTCTCTCATATTTTTGTGATAGATTGAAGATAAAATAAATAAAATCAAATGATCCTATTATCAAAATTTGAGAAAACTCAAATATGAAAATAACAAAATCCCCAACTCTCTCCGAGGGTCCTTGAGTTGCGTAGAATTTCTAGGATAAACCAAAATGCTACACAATATAATATGCAATGATGATCTAATGTATAACATTCCAAATTGAAAATTTGGGATGTTACAAACCTACCCCCCTTAAGATGAATCTCGCCCTCGAGATTCGGGTTGGCTAGAAAATAGGTGAGGGTGGTCCTTCAGCAGATCTTCCTCTCGCTCCCAGGTGACTTCATCCTCCGTGTGGTGGCTCCACTGAACTTTGCAAAACTTTATAACCTTGCTGCAGGTGACTCGGCTGCCATACTCAAGAATCTCGACTGGTTTCTCCTCATAAGCAAATCACTGTCCAACTGAATCGCTTCCAGCGGCACTGTATCTCTCAGCGGTATATCAGCCATCTCTGCGTGGCACTTCTTCAACTGGGAAACGTGGAATACATCCTGAACTCCTGACAATCCTTCGGGAAATTCCAACTTGTGGGCTACTTCTCCCATATGCTTCAAAACCTTGTATGGTCCTACAAAACGTGGCGCTAACTTTCCCTTAACTCCAAAGCGCTTAACTCCTCGAAGTGGAGATACTCGAAGATAAACTCGGTCTCCGACTTCGTAAACTGTTTCCTTGCGTTTCGAATCTACGTAGCTCTTCTACCTAGACTGGGCTACCTTGATCCTATCGCGAATCAATTTCACCTTCTGTTCAGACTCCTTAACCAGATCTGGTCCAAACAACTGTCGGTCTCCAACATCATCCCACGACAATGGTGTTTTGCACCTTCTTCCATACAAAGCTTCAAAAGGGGTCATCTTAAAACTGGATTGATAACTATTGTTGTAAGAGAACTCCGCATATGGCAAATTGTCGTCCCAACTAGATCCGTAATCTAGCGCACAAGCTCTCAGCATATCCTCCAAAATCTGATTGAACCTCTCAGTCTGGCCATCTGTCTGCGGATGAAAAGCTGTACTGAACTCTAGCCTGGTACCCAAAGTTCCGTGCAAATGATTCCAGAACTTTGAGGTAAACTGGGTTCCTCTATCTGATACAATGCTCCTCGGAACTCCATGCAGACATACGATCCTGGTCATGTATATCTTTGCCAACTTAGCACTGGTGTATGTAGTCTTCACTGGGATGAAATGAGCTACCTTTGTCAAACGATCGACTACAACCCATATCGAGTCATAGCCTGAACGAGTTCTAGGCAATCCCGTAATAAAATCCATGCCTAACTTATCCCACTTCCATTCGGGTATTGGCAATGGATGTAACAATCCTGCTGGCTTCTGATGCTCTACCTTTACTCTCTGACATACATCACAAACTGCTACATACTCCGCAATATCCTTCTTCATTCCGGTCCACCACAAGGTATCCTTCAAATCCAAATACATCTTAGTATTTCCTGGGTGAATCGAATATGGTGAATCATGAGCTTCCTGCAGAATTAACTTCCTGATCTCCGAGTCATTGGGCACATAAACACGGTCTTCAAACCATAAGGTATCGCGCTCATCCTCACGAAATCCTTTAACTTTTCCTTTGCTCATCTTCTCCTTTATAGAGGCAACCTCCTTGTCAATCTTCTGAGCTTCTCTGATATTATCCATCAAAGTAGACTGAATCTCCAATGCTGCTACATAGCCTCTCGGGACTATCTCCAAACATAGCTCACGAAGGTCCTCGGCTAACTCCTTCGGTAAATCTCCCGTCATTAGTGTGTTGACATGGCTTTTATGGCTCAGCGCGTCAGCTACTACGCCTTTCCGAGGTGATAATGCAATCTCATATCATAATCCTTGATGAGCTCCAACCATCTCCTTTGCCTGCGATTCAACTCCTTCTGCGTGAAAATATACTTCAAACTCTTGTGATCCGTGTACACCTCACAATGGTTTCCAATGAGAAAATGTCTCCAAGTCTTTAATGCATGCACTACGGCTGCTAACTCCAAATCATGCGTGGCATAATTCAACTCATGCGGCTTAAGTTATCGTGAAGCATATGAAACAACTCTTCCTTCCTGCATAAGCACTGCTCCAAGTCCTCGACGTGAAGCATCGCAATACACCTCATAATCCTTGTTCTGATCCGGCAGAATCAACACTGGTGATGTAACCAAACGTTTCTTCAACTCCTGGAAACTGGCCTCACATTCCTCAGTCCATATGAACTTGGTATCCTTCTTCAACAACTCCGTCATAGGCTTCGCAATCTTCAAGAAATTTTCAATGAATCTCCGGTAGTATCCTGTGAGTCCAAGAAAACTCTGGATCTCTCCAACTGTTGTTGGTGCTTCCCAATTTGTCACAGTGTCAACCTTGGTGGGATCTACTACTATGCCTTCTCCGGATATAACGTGTCCGAGGAATCCAACTTCCTTCAACCAAAACTCACATTTGCTAAACTTGGCATATAACTGATGTTCTCTGAGCTTCCCAAGTACCAAACGCAAGTGCTCCTTATGCTCCTCTTCATTCTTCGAGTAAACCAGAATATCATCAATGAACACTACGATGAACTTATCCAAAAACTCCATAAACACTTTATTCATCATGTTCATAAAATATGCAGGTGCGTTAGTCAGACCAAATGGCATAATGGTATACTCGTACAGCCCATACCTGGTGGTAAAAGCTGTCTTAGGTATATCATGTTCTTGAATCTTCAACTGGTGGTATCCTGATCGCAAATCGATCTTGGAAAATACCTTAGCTCCTTGCAATCGGTCAAACAGATCATTGATCATCGGTAGTGGGTACTTATTCTTGATTGTTACTTCGTTCAATCCTCAATAATCAACAACCATCCTTAGCGATCCATCCTTTTTCTCCACTAGAAGTACTGGCGATCCCCAAGGCGAAGAACTTGGGCGAATATATCCTTTATCCAGTAACTCCTTAATCTGCTTCTTAATCTCCTCCAAATCTTTTGCGGGCATCTTGTATGGTCTTTTAGATATCGGTCCTGTGCCTGGCTAAAGCCTAATTAAAAACTCAATGTCTCTATCCGGTGGCATGCTTGGCAATTCCTCTGGAAACACATCAGGGAAATCCTTTACCACTGGTACTTCCTCTTGCACAACTCATGTTAACGAATTTACTTGAGTCCTCTTCGGCACATGTCAGGATACATACTTGATCCTTCTTCCTTCTGGGGTGGTGAGCAAAATCTACTTACTGGCGCAATCGATGTTTCCTCCATACATCGACAGCCAATCCATACCTAGAATTACATCCAAACCTTGTGATTCCAAAATGATCAAATCCGAGGGAAACACATGCCTACCTATACTTAATGGCACTTGAAAACATCCTCGGCTGGCCATATACTCCGCTCCTGGTGAGCTTACTAACATAGGTGCTCTAAGAACTTTGGTGGGCAGGTTATACTTATCCGCAAATCCCCTTGATATGTATGAATGCGATGCACTAGTATCAAAAAGAACGATTGCAGTAAAAGACTTAACCAAAAACTTACCGATTACTGCATCCGGCTGCTCTTCAACCTCCTCCACGTTTACGTGGTTCACCTGTCCCCTATTGAAAGGGTTCAGCTTCTTCCCAGAGCTTCCATTGCCATTTACATTCTGGGCTTCAGGACATTCATTGGCATAATGTCCGGTCCTCTGGCACTTAAAGAAAGTGACTTGGCTCAGGTCTCTCTTGGCTGGGGTTGATGGGTTGGTACGATTCTGGCCATTGCTTCCTCCATTCCCATTACCATTCTTGGGGCCATTATGATTGTGCGAGCTACCTCCTCCATGGGTATGCTAAAAATGTCCTCCCGGTCTAGGGGTAAAACGGGGCTTCTGCTGAGCTCCAGAATTGTACTTCCCTTGCCCATACTTCCTCTTGCGGTTCTCAGTTTGTTGCTGCTTCCCTTCAATCATAAGAGCACGATCTACCAACTCCTGGTAGTTGTTGAAGGTTGCTACCATCAACTGCATGCTCAACTCATCATTCAGTCCTTCCAGAAACTTCTCCTGCTTAGCTGCATCCGTAGCCACGTCATCTGGGGCATAACGTGCTAGCTTACTAAAGTCCTCCACATACTGGCCAACTGTCCGTCCTCCTTGGCGCAAGTTGCGAAACTCATGCTTCTTCATGGCCATAGCTCCTGCTGAAACATGGGCAGTATGGAAAGCCTGCTGAAACTGGTCCTATGTGATAGTGTCGATAGGGAAAGTGGCTGTGAAATTCTCCCACCATGATGCTACGGGTCCGTCAAGCTGATGTGCGGCAAACTTCACCATTTCCGCATTTGTGCATCCTGCCGTGGTCAACTCCCTAGCTGTCCCGTGGAGCCAATCATCTGCTACTATAGGCTCAGTGCTACTGGAAAACAGCGGCGGATTCAGCCTAAGAAAACGGGCTAAGTGGTCAACAAGTGGTGGTGGTGGTGGGTTGTTGTTGTTGTTCCCCTGATTCTGATTCTGGACTAGCAACCGCATCAACGTATTCTACTGCTGGATCAACTGAGTGAGCTCCGGTGGGAAGGTAAATCCGGGGTCACGTCTCGGAGGCATCTGATGGTTTTAGAAAAGATGAGATTTAAGAATAGAGAGGGGTCTAGAGAGAAAACACTACCCATATGAACATGAGGCAAAAGCAAACAATTCACTTCATTCAATCAAACAAGGGCATACAATCGGTCTAACTATCACAAAAGTGCTCGGAGTACTATATTTACATGGTGGACTACTACTACTGATGGGGTGGTCTACTAGAAATATTCCTAGGTTGCAGACTCCATGATATCTACTCCAGCTTCGTCTTCATAGTCATCATCGCTTAGGTCAGAGTCGGTGCCGTCGATGATGACGTAGTCTTCCGGGCGAATCTCCTTGGGTTCTTCGTCTTCTTCTACTGGTGTAGGGTCTCCCATGAATATTCCGATCTTCTTAATTAGGTCGTCATTCTTCCCCACTAATACTTCGATTTCCTCCATATAATCTTCTCGTGTAGCCTTGAGTTCTTCCTCCAGTTCCATGATTCTTGTCCTCGCCTTCTTCAGATCTATCATATCTGCGCACATCTGGATCTCCTGTCGTCGAATGTGCTGGTTTAACTCCTGGATGAAAGCTACGATTGATCTATCCTTCTTGGTACTGATCATCTCCCAGTGCTCATCTCGGCGCCCACAAATCTGGTAGATAGTATCCTTGAGATCATTGTGGTAAACTTCTCCAATACGTCCCATGGCGATGTGAGCTGCCATGCCCTTTCCTAGACTCCGGGTTGGTGCATCAAAGGAAAACTCTATGGGCTCAGTGACTGGCATGAACGTCCTTCCTGGAACTTGAACTTGAATCATCCAGCGCTCCTCTTTAGGTAAAGTGGCATTGTAGGTTCCGGTGAAACTTGGTACTCCGATGTTTAGATATCTAGTGACTTCCTTCAAGTGACGTCCAAAGGGTGTATCTTCATCCGGTTGCGTGAACTTGTTCCTTGCATCCGCCATCCTAAAAGAGTAGAAAAGATGAGGAGTCGGAATGGGAAGAGTGAGTAGTGATCTAGGGCTTTAGCTTAGTGGTCGTGTCCTACAGTCAGCGTGTGCTCTGATACCATCTTGTAGCGACCAAACCTCAAACGGTCCAATCTCTGTGCTCCAGTGTCATCCCTGGATCAGTAATGCTGACACCGCATAGTACTTGAAGGATTTATAATAGAGTAGCAATCACACACTTATTACAAAAAGTGTCTCAAAAGAGAACTTATTACAATAAATATGGCTTAAGGCCATCTAATAATGATAACAACGGAAGGCTTGGAAGATAAGTGAGTCCATCAACTCCAACGGCATCACTGAGTATAGAACCACGACCTAAGGCACCTTACTCGTTGTCTGAAAAGTCTGCAACATGAACGTTGCAGCCTGAAATGGGTCAGCACATGGAATATGCTGGCAAAGTAACACATAGAGAGCAATGAAAGAATAAGGCTATACTACATGCATATTTGGCTGGTGGAAATCTCTATGGTTACAGTTTTGCGTAAAGCCAATTTTTCCCTACTGCAAAGGAACAAATTTTATTTAACTATCATGGTAGTTGTTAAACATTGAGAGTGTATACACCCTCTCAATCCCAATTAAACATCATCATTAAAAACCCAACAATATTAATTAGAGTAACATGATGAGATTCACATGATAATCCAAGTACTAGATACTCAAGTTGTCCATAACCGGGGACACGGCTAACCATGATTAGTATATACACTCTGCAGAGGTTTGCGCACTTTTCACCACAAGACTCGATCTCCTCCGTTGGGATTCTCACACTACATGGTGTTTGAGAAACGGATGACCGAGACATAGTCTTTCAGAAGCGCTGGCACCTTACGATCGGGTAGACCGTTACACCTACTTTCCCCTACATCTGCTAGTCTACCACTGTAAGAGTTCGCACGACTTAATCAACTATGCTAGAGCCCATAGTAGCTTGTGGCTACACACGGGAGTTTCTAGTATGAATAATCTCATGATCCATGTCGGTGTCAAAACCGGCAGATCTCGGGTAGGGGGTCCTAAACTATGCGTCTAGAATCGATGGTAACAGGAGGCAGGGGACACGATGTTTACCCAGGTTCGGGCCCTCTTGATGGAGGTAATACCCTATGTCCTGCTTGATTGATATTGATGATATGAGTATTACTAGAGTTGATCTACCATGAGATCATAGAGGCTAAGCCCTAGAAGCTAGCCTATGATTATGATTGTTTGTATATGTCTATCGACTAGCCTGGCCTCGGTTTATATAATGCACCAGAGGCCTAGGATAACAAGAGTCCTAGCCGAATACGCCGGTGGGGAGGAGTCCTTGTCTTGATCGCCAAGTCTTGTGGAATCTTCCTTGTATGCGGCAGCTGTCCGAACTGGCCCATGAGTATGCGACCATGGGGGTCCTCGGCCCAATCCAACTGATCGGGAGATGACGTGATGAGTACCCCCTAGTCCAGGACACCGTCAGTAGCCCCCTGAACCGGTCTTCAAGTTAGGAACGCTCCTCGATTCTTCCGAACTGTTCTTCATCTTCGGTTGTCGGTCTTGAAAACCGGTTCAACAAATCTTCTCATCTTCGATCTTGAGGATCGCCGAAATGCATTCGACGAGTTTATACGTCGGGTATCCAAGGAGCCCCTTTAAGTTTCTGGCCTTTATCAATGCCTTGTTATTTTTATGCCACACCTCGGGTTTGAAGTTGTTCCCAGGAGGCAGTGTCCTCTTGCATCCGAGCTCTAACGCCGGACTGCATTCGAGGTATCTTTTGCAGCCGAGCACCAATGTCGGACTACTTCCGAGCTCCAATGCCGAAATGTATCCGAGCTCCAATGCTGGACTGTGTCCAAGCTCCAATGCCGGACTATATCCAAGATGTCATAGATCATCTTGGTCCAAAAAAGTTGAAGGAGTTTAGCCGAGCTTAATGCTGGAAATGCCCTCTATGGAGCCAGCCACTAGCGCCCGAGCTTTATGTCGGACTGCTTCCGAGGTGGTGCACCACCCCGACTGTGGGCCAATTTTGTCAATATTTTTTTATTGGTGCAATTTATTCTCTGCCGAGATATATAGCCAGTAACCCTCAATGTGTGTATCGGTTTAAAACCCGAGATGCACTTGAAGGATGATGTAAGACCGCTGATCCCAGTAGCCGCTGAGACTCAGGTTGATTTGCAAAATCGGCCTGAGGATCAAGTCCTAGCTCGGAAGAATACTTCGGGACACAAAAAGCGGTGTGCTCAGTCCTTGAGACTCAGGTTGGGTGTGGCCGACCAA
This sequence comes from Triticum urartu, assembly GCF_003073215.2. Taxonomy (NCBI): domain Eukaryota; kingdom Viridiplantae; phylum Streptophyta; class Magnoliopsida; order Poales; family Poaceae; genus Triticum; species Triticum urartu. Next base: position 290,524,420 of record NC_053024.1, on the reverse strand, counting down.
CCTGAGGATCAGAATCTCGTCAGAAACTGTATTGCACTTAAAATTTTCTGCATTGAACATGCAATGCAGTAGCCCCTGAGACACTGGTCGGGTGGCAACACCAGACCAGGGGATCGATGTGCCCCTTTAATATTTGTAAATAATAAGCCAGAAGCCCAGTAACCCCCGAGCCTTAATGCGGGCACGGGTGGCCGAATTAAGGATCGATATCCATAGTAAAATCACAAATTATGTGTAATGACTCTATGTATCCAAGTACTTTACGTCATTAATGCTCGGATCCGCATTGTACAAAACTTTGTTGACCGACCATCGGCTTCCACCTCCTCGGCCAGTAGCTGAGGAGTGTTTGTCCTACTTTATAAAGCCTTTATGAGGGCAAAGATTTACGGCAAACAAGGCAATCTGGCCATACAGTTTTATAAACAAAGGTACACAGAGAGATATGTTATATTACTGTTTAACATAAGAAATGTCTTCCAAAGAAAATAGTCCCGCTATCGGTTCCTTTCTTTGGGTTGTCATGCTAAGCATGAACATGAAACCTCAGCTCTAATGGAAGAGCAAAATATCGAGGATTTAGTTTGGGAGGCCAGTTAATAGCCCCCGGTAGTGTTTGGTGACAGTCGAGGTCAAGCCATAAACACTTCGGCCATTGTTATGAATGGCCCGTCATTTAACACAGTCATCGGATCGCTGACCAGTTTACGCTTATTGTGACAGTCAGTTTTCGGCTTTCTCCACTGAGGTGCTTAACCATGTGAGCTGGAAGCACAATCGCAGTGGTTCTCCCTTTGCACGCCTAGCCGAACAAAGCGGAACGTAGGAAGCAAGTGCAGGAGTCGGGAAACCCAACTATTGACCGAAGACACAATTCGAAACCGATGCATATATAGCAATATCCGAGAATGTTTTTGCCGAATCTCTAAAGGTGTCCGGCGTTGCACTGCGAGACTTGTGCTGAAAACACACAAATAGTTTAAAAGTGTCATAATCTTGGAAAACCAAAAATTGTTAGTAAAAACATGACGTCCGAACAAGATCAAGTGTTCGGTGCCAATCCGAAAATTGGAAGAGAAAGAAAAAATTGTGCTTCTGTCGTGTTTTGACAACGACCAGGAAGAAAACACATTTACAGCTCATATATAAATTTTAGGAGCCCCCAAGTGACTTTGGTAAGAATTTTATGTATAATGATTGTATGTACCGAAGTACTTATATCATATTTGTGTTCACCCGAACTTTAAACGTGTCTTAACCGACCGTCGGCTTCTCCCTCTTCACCCAAGGGCCGAAAAGTGTCATGTACTCCGCCTGTCGAGAGTATCGACGGTGTTTCCGATGACCAGGCAATCAGGCCATAAGGTTGTAATAGACAAAGCGCGCTCAGGGAACTTATGCTATATTACTAATGAAGTGTAAGAAGCATCTTCAAAGAAAATAGTACCCCCACCAATACCTTTCTTCGGTGCTCATTATTACTATGAGACTTGTGCAATAGATTTTTTGTACTCATGAGTTCCGTTGTGTGCCGACCATGATTGAAAACAATAAGAGCGCTAGCTTTCGGCTTCACCCAGTCTGAGGTCAGAGCTCGGATGACCCGGTCGTGACAATCGCAGAGGTGCTCCCTTTACTCCCTAGCCGAACAATCGGGAATGTAGGGGTAAGCACAGGAGCGAGGCAACCCAGCTTGCAAATCGCTTAGGTCAATATGGTGCATATTGTGGCGTAATACATGAACAAGGAACGAAGCCGTAGAAGTATAATCATACGCATCAGGAAAAGCTCCATCAAGGGAGCCCCCAAGTAAACGGGGTATTTGAATTTGTGTGTCACAAACAAAGTTTGGACAAGGAAAAAATTTTACAAGCAACTTTTTTCCAAAAAAGTATAATGCTTGGTCGAACCGAACACAGGTTAAAAATTTAAAACTTTGAGCATGAAGGCAACTTAGCTGGTTAATGTGTTCGGTATTGATAACGCGGTCCGAGCTTGATGCGGGACAAGGTTCCATCCCCCACGCCGGTCCCGAGGTGGCGGAGCAAAGGGCTCGGCACTCCGAAGTGGTGACATAGCATGGTCAATGCAGGCCAGCAGAGTGATGCCGAAGTCCCCGGCATGGGGTAATGAAGTGTTGACGAAGCCCCCCGTCCAGCCGAGGTGACGTGGTATGTCGGTACGCCGAGTTGACGATACTTCCCAACCCGGATCATTTTGCTGTGCACAAAAAATAGTGCAAACCGGAGATAATAGTAATGATAATAAAAAATGTTGCATAATAAATAATTTATGCAAAGTGAGTAATAAAAGAAATATGGCCTGGCGCCAAAGTCAATGTCGATGCAGGGCGTCGGCGTGATGCGGTAAAGGTGTGGCAAAGCCTGAATTCGCAGGTCGGTCCGAGTTCCGGATGCGGCGTTCGCCGGACTATGTACGGAAACTGACCGAACCACCATGCGATCATCGTTATTGCGGCCACCATTTGATAGACCTGCGTACATATGATGGATAAACCAGAGTAATAATTCCTTGGGAAAAATGAACCCAAACAAGCAAAAAAATACTAGGATTAATAGCACCTGGTTTATTTGTTGTAGCAATCCGAAGAAAAGTGATTCTCAAAATTGGGACTCGATCCGCACACCCATTGCCTGATGGGTGATAAAGCGACGGCACGGCGATGCTGGCAAAGGTTGGCTCGCCGAGGCAAAGCCCTCGGTCCAGCTAACGTGACGGAGCTGGCCGGCTAGTGACGCCGAAGTCTCCAGAGTATAGGTTGATGAAGAGATGGCGAAGCCCCCGGTCCAGCCAAGATGTCGAAGCCTCGATGTCAGCCGATGAGTCGAAGTAGGTCGGCGTGATGTACACCAGCTTGAAGAAGCAATAGTGCGGCCCTGCCGATGCAGGTTGTGACGTGGTCGATGCTGGCTTGATGAAGTGACTGTGCGGCGATGCCGGTATGCCCGCTCCATGTAATCCGTGGGGCGGCGATGTTGGTGATGATTTATACTTCGCGATGCCGGACTCTTGTTCGGCTTGCCGAGATGATGATCCGAAGAAGTTGAGCTCGGCTCAATAAAGTGATGACGTATCTAACGCAGGTCGGCAGCCTTGGAGCAATATTGCCGGACTGGTTTGACACCAGCATGATGATGACGATGACCTCAGGGGAGGCCTAAAAATTTACGGGCACGTGTTTAAAAACAATGCACAATACCCTAGAAGAGAATTCCTCTAAAAAGGTTATCCAATATCATGTTCATAAAGAAACATGAATTCGGGTCGGATCCGTATTCACGTAGAAACCGGATCCGAAAATTGGTCCACTCATTGGAAGGCTTCCGGAGTTTGAACCGTCGGATCGAGCTGAAATTTGGAGGGGTGGTAGATATGGGAATTATGCAATAGATGAACGGTTGGATTTTCCAAAGGACCTCCGAGATGGGCTCTGGAGACCACGCCCTAAACTCGTCCAGATTCCCATCCAGATTTGACAGGGCTCCGGTATATCATAGATTGTCGGAGATTCCTCCATCGGAACTCGACGAAAGTTTGCATGGATGTTGTAGACGTAATTCCGCACTATTCCACCAAAGCAATCATCAAACCGACGCTCGAGGAGGTGGTGACGGCAAATACAAGTTCTCTGTCCATAAAAACAGCACGGCCGCCCGAGGGCAATGTTGATGTTGAGCCCTCAAGCTCCATGGATGACTCCTCTATGATCATGATAGAGATCAGAGTTGATGTTGAAGAAGGTCCCCATCCGAACATTACGATCGGAGATGGAGCACGGTCCTCGGTCAAGCAAAGGTCATCAGTCGAGCCGGCGACGAAGATGCCGGCATCGCAGTTGACCTGCGGGCGAGTCATTGATCCTTTTGCCGATCACACAACGGAAGTCTCAATGATAGCACCAATGTCGGTGTCAAAACCGACGGATCTCAGGTAGGGGGTCCTGAACTGTGTGTCTAGGATCGATGGTAACAGGAGGCAGGGGACATGATGTTTACCCAGGTTCGGGCCCTCTTGATGGAGGTAATACCCTACGTCTTGCTTGATTGATATTGATGATATGAGTATTACAAGAGTTGATCTACCACGAGATCATAGAGGCTAAACCCTAGAAGCTAGCCTATGATTATGATTGTTTGTATAACTCTATCGACTAGCCTGGCCTCGGTTTATATAATGCACCAGAGGCCTAGGATAACAAGAGTCCTAGCCGAATACGCCGGTGGGGAGGAGTCCTTGTCTTGATCGCCAAGTCTTGTGGAATCTTCCTTGTATGCGGCAGCTGTCCGAACTGGCCCATGAGTATGCGGCCATGGCGGTCCTCGGCCCAATCCAACTAATCGGGAGACGACGTGATGAGTACCCCCTAGTCTAGGACACCGTCAATCCCCTTTGAGCCTGGGTGGCGGTCCAAAGAAAAACAGGCAATCGCTGGAATACCTAGGTGCCTCAATCCACCCAGATGTGTGTTTAAGTTGCCACCTTAGGTAAACCATTAAGTTAACAATCTCACATCTGTCATGGATACACTCACCCAATCCACGTCTACTAGCATAGCATGGCAATATAAGCAAACGTAGAAGTAACTCCCAAAGGTTTGATAATGAAACAGGTAATAGGTACTACCTCATCTACTTTCCAAAACCCACAATTTAATTAGATCCTAATCATGAAGTGTTTGAGGATTGATCTAATGCAATAAAACTGGGTAGTAGGAGGTATGATCAAAGTGTTACTTGCCTTGCTGATGATCCGCGAAACCTAGCGATTCGAAGTAGCAAGCGGCGCACTCCGGGTACTCTATCGCAAACAAACAAGCATACAATAAGTACTCAACTAATGCACAGGTAAAACTCAAATAAGAGATCTAACCAGAAAGTTCAACTTAAGAACTCCGGTTGGCAACAAGAATCAAATCGAAGAAGCAACGAAAGACAAACGGCGAAAGAAACAAACTTCATTTACTATTCTGAATCTAGGTCAAATTTTACAGAGGCAAAAACTTGTTAGAATTGGTTAAACAGAAAGAGGGTTTCGAGACGAAACTCCAGGTGCTTGAATCGCCTGATTCCGATAAATGAGCGAAAAGTTATACTAGATCGAAAATCGGATCAGAAATCACGATAAAAAATAATTGCGGAATAATCCGAGAAAAAGAAAAACGACGAACAGATTAACGAACGAACGGTCGTTATCCTGATCTAAATGATGAACGCGTTCGTTAAAACGAACGAACGAGCGAACGCTCGCTAATTAACCTAAACCGGAAAAAAAACCGATCTAATAAAAAACGGAAACTAAAAAAAAACGAACGAAAACCGGCGAAAACCAACGATTTTCTAAAAAAACGGCATCGGCGGGCAGGTCCGGCGGCGGCGGCTCCGGCGGCAGAGGCACGCGGTGGCCGCGGCTGGCGCGGCCTAGGGTTTGGGGGCGCGGCGGCTTGGGCTAAAAGCGGCCCAGGGCTGGCGCTATATAAAGGGCCTGGCCGGAGGAGTCCCGGCCGATCCCGGCCTGAAGTCGGTTCGTTTTTTTAAAAAAAATTATGCGCAGAAAAACAAACAAAAGAAATACTAAACGGAATCCAAAAATCCCAAAATATATTTTCCCGGGCTTCTAAAATCAAGCCGCACAGGATGAACATTTATTTGGGGCCTAAATGCAATTTTGAAAAACACGCATTTTTCCTAAATTCAAATAAAATAAGAAATAAAACCAAAATAAAAACTTATTTGATTTTCTTATTAAATCCTCAATATTTCTTTATTTTGGGAAAGTCATTTTATTCCCTCTCTCATACTTTTGTGATAGAAATAATTGAAGATAAAATAAATAAAATCAAGTGATTCTATTTTCAAAATTTGAGAAAACTCAAATATGAAAATAACCAAATCCCCAACTCTCTCCGAGGGTCCTTGAGTTGCGTAGAATTTCTAGGATCAACCAAAATGCAACAAAATATGATATGCAATGATGATCTAATGTATAACATTCCAAATTGAAAATTTGGGATGTTACACCCATGGGGTTGAGGTGGTGGAACTGACATCCAAAGAAGAAAAGAAGCCCCCAGACGAAAGGGTGCAGGGAGAAGCCAAGCCCGTAGCTAAAGAAATCAAAGTGGAGCACACGCTCGCCGGAGAGCGGCACCAGAGGACTTCCCCTAGACGGGGGGATCCGATAACCTGGGTCAAAGTAAATCACCCCTCGACCTTCAGCTTTTGGACCTTCCCATATGAGGCTATGGAAGGCGACCACCTGCTCACGGCCTCGCCAGCCACCTGCTGCGATTCGCCAACCGTGCCGAACTCTCTCTTCCTCTTCCTCCCAACATCCTTGGTTACTTGGGTGCCCCTGCCATGGCCGTAGGAGGAGAAGCTCATACTCGCTGTCATGGGAATGAGTCTGACAGTAAGAGTAGGGGGTACGTTGGAGGAGGCAGTGCCATAGCTATCGCAAGGTTGTACACACAGATTTACGAGTTCACGCCCCTCTTGGAGGAGGTAACAGCCCTACGTCCCAGTGCTGCGGAGGCTTGTCGACTGGATGTGTGTAATAGTTACAAGGGGTGTGAACCCTTGTGCCAGAGGGGAGGGGTGGCTTATATAGAGTGCGCCCGGCCCCTTGCAGCCCTCAGTTACACAGGGGTTCAATGTGAGTTATGACTAGAACGTTACTAGTAAGACCCACTATAAATGATCTTTATGACAACGGAGTGAATGCCTGGCCGTTGACATCCTAGGGTGACTTAAGGTCTTCTGTACTTTGAGCGCGTTCTTGTATGGTCGAGTGGAATTGGGATATCCGAGTGGAATCTTCCGTCGAGTGAATTGCACATGAGGATTTTAGTCAGTATCTTCTATTGAACCTTGTAGACCTTTGACTCTAGGATACTGTCCTTGGGGTGGGTGTCTAGGTTAGGCCTAAGACCCTACCCTAGGTACATGACAGCGTCATTAGCCCCTGAATGGATTTAGGACCAAGTGAAGAAGGGTGGAAGTTGGTTTCGATCTGATCCAATGCCTCGGAGACATTTCCTTAGGGTCTGAAAGCATGCTGGACCTTTAACTCTTCGTCAGTCGCCTTGATTGATTCTTGCTCATGGGATTTACGAGTGAATTATGTTGTATGTCTTCAAGTAGATTGGAATGGGATATATTTGGTGCGATCGACTGCTCTGTGGCTCCCGGATCTCGAGAGATTCAAAATTTGGAGAAGCATGTGGGACGGGATGCGGTGCGGTAAGAGGAGTACGTAGATAGGGACTCCTCGATCCTCATGTCTCTTTTTCTTCCACGTATCGAGCCAGCGCCTATTACGGGATGTGCCAGGATTGCACGGGCCCATGGGTCAGCCACTCGGAAGTGCGACCATAAAAGGCGCTGCCGCCGATGCGAGGCATTGTGCTCCCCATTCGTCCTCTTTCTCTCAGCTTCTCCGCCTCGCCTCTCCCAGCACCTCGCTCCTTTGCCCATTCCTCCCAAGCTCCGCAGCCATGGCGAAGGATAGGACCACGGCTCTGGAGCGCACAAAGAAAGCGACAGCGAAGGGAAAGAAGGCGGACAAGGGGTCGATGTCGCGGTACGGTCTGCCACTTGGATGGATCCAGGGGGACTAGATCCGCTCTACCGTCACGGTGGAGGACATGGAGAATCTCATCACTGATGGCTTGATTGCCGAGGGGTCTTGGAGGTTGCTGGAGGGGGAGATCGAGCCCGAGCCGCATGATGGCGAGCGTGTTCTCCTCACGACGCATGTCGATCGAGGTTTCCATCTGCCTCCCCATCCATTTTTTCGAGGCTTTCTGAACTTGTTTAGTGCTCAGATCCATCATTTTCCCCCAAACACCATCTCTTATCTTGCCACATTCATTTTGATGTGTGAAAATTTCCTGGGGTGCCACCCACACTAGGGTCTGTTCAAACACATCTTCACTTGCCGATATCATTTGGTAAAGAAACTAATCCGAGTGATGAAAGGAAGCACGTGATCCAAATGTGCGGGAGGATAGGGATATAGATGAGAGGTAGGAGCACTTTCCCCCTGACTTTTCCTGAATTGGTTAGAGGGTGGCAGTCGACTTGGTTTTACTATAAAGACATCCCAACTCCTGGTCAGTCGACTGGACTTCCCACTTAACTCTGGAAAGACTCCAAAATACTCGTTCGCTAACCATGTTTGTGGCGGAGAGGGGCGAGGTTGCAATTCTGGTCGACGCAGTTGTCGCACTGGTCCAAGGCGGAGGGACTGGCATGGATCTGTTGGAGGTGTTCCTCAGTCGACGGATCCAGCCCTTGCAAGCCCGTGACCACCCCATGTGGTTGTATTCGGGCCCAGAAGACACTGCCTGGACCCACCCGGAGGAAGTCGGCGAGGATACGGTGGCCAAGTGGCTTCGAAGCATTATTGGAAACAAGGACAACCCTCGGGGGGCTAGGAGGATCTTGCCATTCGACGGCCAGAAGGCACCAGGAGAGGTCAGGCGTGCTTCGTCGAGTGTTTATGTCTTGTTCATTATGCAGTTTTCTTGGAATCTGACTGACATTTGTGACTTGTGTCTTGCAGGTTTTCACCAACATGTACTCTATGCCGAATGGGGAGCAGCACCTTGAAGGAGCAGCGAGTGAGGGCAGGAGTGCTGACATAGAGAATGCAGATGATAGCAAAGACTCCGACGATGGTGAGGAGGTCGAGTCGCCACCATGCTCCGAGCGGCATTCCAAGCAATCACAAGACCCTGCGGGCGACCACGGCAAGGCAACAGCGTCGAGTGCAAGAAATCCCAAGCGCACTCGGACGTTAACTCTAGAACCGACGGAGAAGTTTGCCAAACAAGCCAAGGTCGTTCCACCCAAGCCTCGGAAGGCCTTGATCAAGGTGGTCGTGCATGTTACTTCTGCGTAAGTGTTCTTTCTTCTTTGTTCTTCTGTGTTGTTGCGGACTTCTTCACTTGATTAACCGAGTGAGATTTTGGATTTCTAGGGCTGCTACTTCTGCAACGTCTATGGATATTGACGAGGAGGGAGCCGGTGTGGAGACCACAGACGTGGCCACCTATCGACGAGGTATGATACTACAGCCATGTTTAGTCTCTATCAAATGATTTGATGGTCGACTGAAGTATCACTGTCGAGTGTTTGCAGTGCCATCAAATGTTATCCAGCTCCCAGACGACGATGAGGAGGATGAACCCCAGAGGAGTGCAGGAAGAAGGGGCAGATCTTTGAGCAAGAGGGCGCCTTCTAGTCGAGCACCCCGCCCGCTGTCCGAGCCTGTCGTCCAAGAACTTGGTGACCCGTCTCGAGCCACTGTTTCTTTTGATGTTCCCTTGTCGACTGATCAGCCTCTCGTGTTGATTGTTCAGACACCAGGTCTGACTGGGTAGTCCCAAACTCTGATTCCTCCATCTGCGTCATCTACTCCATCATCATCTCAGTTCGCTACTCTGCACCATGTCCCGGAGGGCCAAACAGGAGTTGTTAAGTAAGCCATGATCCAAGCTGGTTTGATGATGGACCGACTGACGGTGGTGTATGAGACTAGCAAGGCCGCTTATGACACCAGCTCCGCCCTCCAAACCATTGTCCGAGTAAGTGGGATTGTAAGTTGATTTCCGATTGGCTTTTCAGCTTGATCCTTGCTTTGTTAGGATATGCTACCTGTACACCCACTAGGTGTTTTCTTTTCTTGTGTACTTCTTCCACTCGAGCCAGATAGGTCGTGTCGAGTGGGTTCTTGGTCCAGTGGGGGCACGCTAAGTGCACCCACTGGGTGTAGTCCTCGAGACTGTCGTCGAATGTTTGATTCGGCGGGGGTCTTTTAAAATATGTCTGTTTGTAGCTGTTCACTCGGACCGTGCAGGTCGTGTCGAGTGGATAACTAATCCGGTGGGGCACGTTGAGTGCACCCACTGGGTGTAGTCCCCAGACAGCTGTCGACTACGGGCAGTTGGCGGTGGTATGAGATTAAATGATTTTTTTTCTTCCACTTTGGCTGGGCAGACCACATCAAGTGGGAAATCGAACCAGTGGGGGCATGCTAAGTGCACCCACTGGGTGTAGTCCCCAAGACCACCATCAAATGTTTGATTCGGCGGTGGTCTTAGAACTTCTTTAACATCAGCAATCTGAACTTGCTCTTCTTCACATGGAAGTAAAGGAACTTTCTAGTCGTTGACTGAACTGTCTTTTTGTTGTTTTGCATAAATCTTGTGAACTTGGGACCCAGTATCTTGCCTTGGAGAAGGAGAAGATCCAAATCAAGCTTGACCTGGAGCTCGCCAAGAAGAACTTGAAGACTGCTCAGGATGAAGTGGCAACCATGGGAGGTAATAACTCTCTGACTGCATATTCTGATATTTCTTCTTTATCATCCTTTGAACCGAGTGAGTGACTCCACTCGAACAGATGTGCGTAGTGAAAACCGTCAACTCCAAGCTCGACTGAGGAATGTTATTTCTTTAGAAAAAATGAAGCATGCATTGGAGAAGAAGGACACTGATCTTGCGGGGGCGCAAAAGGTGACGCGTGAGAAGACTAAACTAGCTGAGAGAAAGCTAGCTTCAGTTGGCAAATTGGAGGAGGAGAATGGCAATCTGAAGACCGTTGTTGATGAGGCGATAAAAGAAGCTGCACAAATGAAGGAGGAGAAGGTGGCCTTGGCCGGCAAGGTGGATGAGCTCACTCAAAAGAGGGATGAGTTGGAGGTTTACTTGGGTGGCCTCGCAAAGAAGACGTTCATCATGCTCGAAGGTACTTTTCCTCATCCAACTGAACCCAAAAACTTCTTCACAACGTTGCTGATAATTCTTTTCTTTTCTCCTGGTGCAAAGTTCCATCAGAATTTTGAGGAGGAAACCGGGCAAATCGAAATGGGATTGGACCCCATCAACTCTCCTGTCAAAGATGAAGCTGCCATGAATGTGCTGCGACTGGAATCCCGCCTCGCTAGTGTCTTGGATTATATTGCTCGGCTGAAGGTTGCACTACGCGATAGACAAGGAGCTATGGCTGGAAGATGTGCTTCAAAATGACCTCGAGTCACTAATTACTCGGCTCAATGAAATCCCCGACCGAGTGCAAGCATGGAAAAAGTTAGCTGCTCGTTGTGGTGCCGATGTGGCTCTATCACTCGTCTGTGTTCATTGCAAAGACTCCAAGGAACAATAGATGAAGGCTCTTCAAGTGGCAAACACCAACAAGCTTCAGTTCCAATCTTTCATGGAGACCATCATCGATGCAACCACTCGCATTGCGGGTGACATTGACTTGGACACCTTCGTCTAGCCACCTACTCCTCCTCCTAACGAGTGAAAAACTTGATGATTTGAATTCATTTGCCTCGGAATGCCGAGTGATTGTGTAACCGTTAAACTCCTTCGGGCCTGGTGATACGTCTCCGTTGTATCTACTTTTCCAAACACTTTTTCCCCTGTTTTGGACTCTAACTTGCATGATTTGAATGGAACTAACCCGGACTGACGCTGTTTTCAGCAGAATTGCCATGGTGTTATTTATGTGCAGAAACAAAAGTTCTCGGAATGACCTGAAACTTCACGGAGATTATTTTTGGAAATAATAAAAAATACTAGCAAAAGAACAAGACCAGGGGGCCCACACCCTAGACACGAGGGTGGGGGGCGCACCTGCCCCCTGGGCGTGCCCCCCTACCTCGTGAGCCCCCTGGAGCTCCTCCGACCTCAACTCCAACTCTATATATTCGTGTTCGGAGAGAGAAAAATCAGAGAGAAAGATTCATCGCGTTTTACGATACGGAGCCGCCGCCAAGCCCTAAACTCTCTCGGGAGGGCTGATTTGGAGTCCGTTTGGGGCTCCGGAGAGGGGAATCCGTCGCCATCGTCATCAACAACCATCCTCCATCACCAATTTCATGATGCTCACCGCCGTGCGTGAGTAATTCCATCGTAGGCTTGCTGGACGGTGATGGGTTGGATGAGATTTATCATGTAATCGAGTCAGTTTTGTTAGGGTTTGATCCCTAGTATCCACTATGTTCTGATATTGATGTTTCTATGACTTTGCTATGCTTAATTCTTGTCACTAGGGCCCGAGTGCCATGATTTCAGATCTGAACCTATTATGTTTTCATCAATATATGAGAGTTCTTGATCCTATCTTGCAAGTCTATAGTCACCTACTATGTGTTATGATCCAACCCCAAAGTGACAATAATCGGGACCACTTCCGGTGATGACCGTAGTTTGAGGAGTTCATGTATTCACTATGTGTTAATGCTTTGGTCTGGTACTCTATTAAAAGGAGGCCTTAATATCCGAAGTTTCCACTAGGACCCCATTGCCACGGGAGGGTAGGACAAAAGATGTCATGCAAGTTCTTTTCCATAAGCACGTATGACTATATTCAGAATACATGCCTACATTACATTGATGAATTGGAGCTAGTTTTGTGTCACCCTAGATTATGACTGTTACATGATGAACCGCATCCGGCATAATTCTCTATCACCGATCCATTGCCTATGAGCTTTCCATATATTGTTCTTCGCTTATTTACTTTTCCCTTGCTATTGTTATCATCACTACAAAATACCAAAAACATTACTTTTGCTACCGTTACTTTTGCTATCGTTACCACTACTATCATATTACTTTGCTACTAAATACTTTGCTGCAGATATTAAATTTCCAGGTGTGGTTGAACTGACAACTCAGCTGCCAATACTTGAGAATATTCTTTGGCTCCCCTTGTGTCGAGTCAATAAATTTGGGTTGAATACTCTACCCTCAAAAACTGTTGCGATCCCCTATACTTGTGGGTTATCAAGACTATTTTCTGGCGCCGTTGCCGGGGAGCATAGCTCTATTCTCTGAGTCTTGGGATTTATATCTGCTTATCATTATGAATAACTTGAGAGATCCAAAAACCAAGATTTATCCCTCAACTACGAGGGAGGTAAGGAACTGCCATCTAGCTCTGCACTTGATTCACCTTCTGTTTTGAGTAAGCTTGCGACACCTAAACCTGCTTCTGCTATTGATTCTGGTATGTCGCATATTATTGATGATCCCACTTCTGCTATACATGATACTTATGATGAAACTAATTCTATGCTTGATACAACTATGCCACTTGGTGACTTTCTTGATGAACAACTTGCTAGGGCTAGAGAGAATGAAATTATTGAAACTGATAATACCGATGAAAGTGATTATGAAGGTTCTCCTAATAAATATGAATTACCTATTGTGCCTGAGGGCTATGTTATGATGAAGAAACTAAAAGAGACTTCCTTGCTTGCAATGATAGAAGTGATCTTAAGAAAATATTAGCTAATCTTAAACAAAATACTCTGAATGCTAGAATGAAATATGATCCTGCTTATGCTACTTCACCTATCTTTGTTACTAATAAGGATTACGAATTCTCTATTGATCCTGATATAATTACTTTGGTTGAATCTAATCCTTTTTATGGCTATGAATCTGAAACTATTGTGGCACATCTTACTAAATTAAATGATATAGCCACCCTGTTCACTAATGATGAGAGAACTCGCTACTTTTGTATCCTTAAAATATTTCCGTTCTCATTAAAGGGTGATGCTAAGATATTGTTGAATTCTCTTGATCCTAGTTGTGTGCGTAGTCCCCAGGATATGATTTATTACTTCTTTGTTAAATATTTCCCTGCTCATAAGAAACAAGCTTCCTTAAGGGATATATATAATTTTGTGCAAATTGAAGAAGAGAGTCTCCCACAAGCTTGGGGGAGGCTTCTCCAATTACTTAATGATTTGCCTGATCATCCTCTTAAGAAAAATGAAATACTTGATATCTTTTATAATGGACTAACCGATGCTTCCAGAGATTACCTGGATAGTTGTGCTGGTTCTGTTTTCAGGGAAAGAACACTGGATGAAGCTGAAATTCTATTGAAAAATATGTTGACAAATGAAAATAATTGGACACTTCCTGAGCCAACTCCTGAGCCTATTCCTAAAGCAACTCCAAAGAAAAGGGGTGTTCTATTTCTCAGTCCTGAAGATATGCAAGAGGCAAATAAATCCATGAAAGAAAAGGGTATTAAATCTGAAGATGTTAAGAATTTACCTCCTATTGAAGAAATACATGGTCTTTATTTACTGCCTATTGAAGAAGCACATGGTCTTTATAACCCGACACAGGTAGTAAAGGTAAATTCTCTCAATAGATATGATAAAGCTGAAATCCCATTTACTAAGTTTGATAGCCCATGCTTAGATGAGTTTGATAACTTTATGGTTAAGCAAGAAAACTTCAATGCTTATGTTGGTAGAGAACTAAGACGCAATGCTAATATGCTTGAACACTTGGGTGATTATATGGCTAATGTTAAAGGTGAACTTAAACTTATTAGTAAATATGCTTCTATGGTTACCACTCAAGTAGAACAAGTACTTAAAGCTCAGAATGATTTGCTCAATGAATTAAATAGTAAGAAAAAAGATAACGTTGTTAGATTTATGACTAGAGGTGGTAAAATGACTCAGGAACCCTTGTATCCTGAGGGCCATCCTAAGAGAATTGAGCAAGATTCTTAGAGAAATAATATAGATGCACCTAGTCCTTCTAAAAGGAAGAAAAAGAAAATTGATAGGACCTTGCATGCTTCTAGTGAACATATTGCTGAAACACCTAAGAATCCAAATGATATTTCTATTTATGATGCTGAAACACAATCTGGTAATGAACCTGAAACTAGTGATAATGTAAATGATAATGTTCATGTTGACGCTCAACCTAGTAATGATAATGATATAGAAATTGAACCTGATGTTGATCTTGATAACCCACAATCAAAGAATCAACGTTATGATAAGGAAGACTTTGTTGCTAGGAAACACGGTAAGGAAAGAGAGCCTTGGGTTCAAAAAGTCATGCCTTTTCCTCCCAAACCATCCAAGAAAAAGGATGATGAGGATTTTGAGCGCTTTGCTGAAATGATTAGACCTATCTTTTTGCGTATGCGATTAACTGATATGCTCAAAATGAATCCTTATGCTAGGTATATGAAAGATATTGTTACTAATAAAAGAAAGATACCAGAAGCTGAAATTTCCACCATGCTTGCTAATTATACTTTTAAAGGTGGAATACCAAAGAAACTTAGAGATCCGAGAGTACCCACAATACCATGCTCCATTAAAAGAAACTATGTTAAAACTGCTTTATGTGATCTTGGAGCCGGTGTTAGTGTTATGCCTCTCTCTTTATATCGTAGACTTGATTTGAATAAGTTGACACCTACTAAAATATCTTTGCAAATGGCTGATAAATCAAGTGCTATTCCTGTCAGTATTTGTGAGGATGTGCCTGTTGTGGTTGCTAACGTTACTATTTTAACGGACTTTGTTATTCTTGATATTCCCGAGGACGATAGTATGTCTATTATTCTTGGAAGACCCTTTTTGAATACTGCAGGAGCTGTTATTGATTGCACCAGAGGCAATGTCACTTTTCATGTTAATGGTAATGAGCATACGGTGCACTTTCCGAGGAAACAACCTCAAGTCCACAGTATCAATTCTATTGGAAAAATTCCATCGATTATTTTTGGAGGTTTTGAATTTCCTCTTCCTACTGTCAAGAAGAAATATGATATTCTTATTGTTGGGGATGTGCATATCCCCATTGAGGTAACCTAGTGTTATTCGAAAATTCTCGGTTCCATGTTATTCGGAATGAGTTTGTTAACAAGACTTGATCAACCTTGTTAGTGGATTCCTTTTGATGAGCATGAGATGGATGAATTTAGAAGACACAACCTTCTGTGCCCTCCTTTTACTTTCTGTTATTTATATTAAAAAAATAAAATAGTATTTTCTATTTGTTATCAGAATTATCCGTGCAATATAAAAATACCCTAAAAATGAAAGTTCTCCAAATGGCCTGAAATTTAAATATGATTTTTTCTAGAATATTTGAGAATATTTGGCACTGAGAACACAGCAGGGGGGCATCCACCTGGCCACGAGGGTGGAGGGCGCGCCCTACCCCCCTAGGCGCGCCCCCTGCCTCGTGGGCCCACGGTGGACCTCCTCCACTTATTCCTGCACCCACACACTCCTTCTTCCTCCCACAAACACCATTATACAGCTCAAGCACGAGTTCTAGCTCATTTTGCTGCGATTTTCGATATCCTTGCTCAAAGCACCTCTCACAAAACTGCTTTGGGGGATTGTTCCTTAGTATGTGACTCCTCCAATGGTCCAATTAGTTTTTGTTCTAGTGCTTTATTCATTGCATATTTTTGCTGCTTAGGTGACCCTATTATTGAGCTTGCATGTCAAATTTATGTGGTTCCAAGTAGTTTTGATGCATGATATAGGCTCTAGGCACTTGTAGGAGTAGTTGCTATCAATTTTGTTGAGTTTGGTTCACTTTTATTTGAAGTTACTAAAAAATTTCAGAATTTTTCAGAAAATAAAGAAAATATTTTTGAGGGGCTCATCGAGCCGAAGCTCGAAGGAAAAGCAAAATGAAGAAGCAAAGAGGCCTAAATATAATCTGCCTCGCATCACGGAGGTTCGGCCGTGTGAATGGCCTTGTGATGATTTCTTGAGAGCAGCCGGGATTTATGATGATTTCTATGAATTGGCTGAGAATGCAGGCCTCACCGCCTTCCTCCACGACTAGCGCGAAAAGTATCTCTTACTCACCAATATATTTGTACAAAACTTTCATTTTCATGCTAGGAGCTCACCACCTATGGTGGAGTTTTATTTATATGATGAGCATAAGGAGATGTCACTTCATGATTTTTGTCGGGTTTGTTTGATCCCTTTCGAGGGCATCATAGAGGAACCACATCGCGGCGATGTGGATGGGTTTATTGATACCATCACTGTAGGGGAAACGATGAAGGTTTCCGATGCACGAACTACTAGCATACACTTTCCTGTTCTACGTTACTTTGCTATATTTGCTAGTAGATGCTTAATTGGGCGTGGAAACTATGGAAACCTGAGTGCCCCTGATATTGTTATTTTGTGCCATGCCTTATTTTGTGATGATACATTCAGCATGGGTGCTATTATTGCAAAGCGGTTAAATCTTAACCGTACTAAGGGCCCCGTATTTTGAGGCATCTTCGCCTCATGCCTAGCTGCACATTTTAACATACCTATTAGGCATTATGAGAAGGAAGAAAAATTGCTGCCTCCTGTTTATGTAGATTATAAGATTATGGTAGCACACGATTTTATTGTTAAGAATAGCGAAAATGAGCTCAAATACAAATTGTTCTTTGATAAACATCATCCTGAGACTATTACCCTCCTGCTCCTTCCTTGTTTGATTTATCTGTAGGCAAGTACCTTGTTCCGTTGGAGGCTATTCACGCCTACCGGAACCCTACATCAGCCACAGCGCCAGAGTCGGAACCACAAGTTGATCATCCACGACAGTCTAATTACCAGTGGGATCCGAAGATGATTGCCAACCAGTGGCAATCAGAGTCTTCTTCTTCTTAGTACGACCCCAACTATTACTTTGGGTATCCGCCAAGCCAGTCGTGGCCATAGACCAACTTAGGCAAAAAGCCTACGCTTGGTGGAGTACGTATTTCTCACCGACATTACATTCATGTTCACACACTCAGTGCTAGTTGTCGGTGCTCATACTTTTTCATTGTAATATCCATGCTAGTTTATTTCCTTTTTATGCTTTCTTCTTGTGTGTTTAATAAACCTTAAGAAAAACCAAAAAATTTAGTTGTAGCTTTTAATTAGTTTACTTTCCATGCTTGTAGTAGTAATTAAAAAGAAAACCCCAAAAGATTTTTTTGTTCTTCTTTTTGCTTGTTGGGAGCTTTCCCGTGTATATAGTTTTATTTCTTTTCTTTTCTTTGGGGGTCGATAGGATAAGATCATGATTAAATTGTTGAAGTGGCTCTTATATGCATTATTGTTGATCTGACAAAAGATCCCATATTGCCCTGTCTTCTCTTGTTTACTGAATGCTTGCAGATTCCAGCTTAGTCCAAATGCACGTGCACTATTATTATTATTCACATCATTCGGTCGTGCAAGTGAAAGGCAATTATGACGATATATGATGAACTGGTTGAGACGGGAGAAGCTGGTATAAACTCGACCTCTCTTGTTTTTGTAAATATGATTAGTTCATCATTCCTGATTCAGCGTATTATGAATAAACATGTTTGCGATGACAATTACAGATCATAGTTTCTTATGCCATGCTTAATTAGCTTGGAGCTTATAATGGTTTACCTTGCGTGCCAACATGCTATTAAAATGGTTGTGATGTGGTATGATAGGGTGGTATCCTCCTCTGAATGATTTAAGTGACTTGACTTGGCACATGTTCACGCATGTAGTTGAAACAAAATCAACATAGCCTTCACGATATTTATGTTCATGGTGGATTATATCCTACTCATGCTTGCACTCAATGTTCATTAACTTTAATGCATGTTCATGGTTGTTGTCGCTCTCTAGTTGGTCGCTTCCCAGTCTTTTGCTAGACTTCACTTGTACTAAGCGGGAATACTGCTTGTGCATCCAATTCCATAAACCCCAAAGTTGTTCCATATGAGTCCACCATACCTACCTATATACAGTATCTACCTGTCGTTCCAAGTAAATTTGTATGTGCCAAACTCTAAACCTTCAAATAAACATTCTGTTTTGTATGCTCGAATAGCTCATGTATCAACTAGGGCTGTCCGTATCTTCCATGTTAGGCGGGTTATTCTCAAGAGGAGTGGACTCTGCTTCTCACTCACGAGAAAATGGCTGGTCACCGGGATGCCCAGTCCCATGCTTTATGCAAATCAAATCAAAATAATTGCAAACAAAACTCCCCCTAGGACTCTTGTTAGTTGGAGGCACTCGTTGTTTCGAGCAATCCATGGATTGATGCTTGTTGGTGGAGGGGGAGTATAAACTTTACCATTCTGTTTGGGAACCGCCTATAATGTGTGTAGCATGGAAGATATCGCCATCTCTTTGTTGTTATGTTGACAATGAAAGTATACCACTCAAAATATTATTCCTATCTATTTCAAAACCGAGCTCTGGCACCTCTACAAATCCCTGCTTCCCTCTGTGAAGGGCCTATCTATTTACTTTCATGTTGAGTCATCATCCTCTTATTAAAAAGCACCAGTTGGAGAGCACTACTGTCATTTGCATTCATTAATGTTAGTTTACATTGAGTATGACTTGACTGGATCTCTTTTACCATGACTTAAAATGTCTAGTCAGTCCTTGATCTTTAAAGGTGCTCTACATTTATGTTTTGCGGTCTCAGAAAGGGCTAGTGAGATACCATATTGTTATATCATATTATTATTGTTTTGAGAAAGTGTTGCCATCCGAGATTTATTATTATTGCTCGCTAGTTGATTATGCCATTGACATGAGTAAACATGAGACCTAAACGTTATTGTGAATATGGTTAGTCTATAATATTTGCTGAAAACTTGAATGCTGGCTTTACATATTTACAACAACAAGAGCAAACAGTGTTTGCAAAAGTTTTTCTTTATCACTTTTAGTTTATCAACTGAATTGCTTGAGGACAAGCAAACGTTCAAACTTGGGGGAGTTGATACGTCTCCGTCATATCTACTTTTCCAAACACTTTTGCCCTTGTTTTGGACTCTAACTTGCATGATTTGAATAGAACTAACCCGGATTGACGATGTTTTCAGCAGAATTGCCATGGTGTTATTTATGTGCAGAAACAAAATTTCACGGAATGACCTGAAACTTCACGGAGATTATTTTTGGAAATAATAAAAAATACTGGCAAAAGATCAAGACCAGGGGGCCCACACCCTAGCCACGAGGGTGGGGGCGTGACTGCCCCCCTGGGCGTGCCCCCTACCTCGTGGGCCCCCTGGAGCTCCTCCGACCTCAATTCCAACTTTATATATTCGTGTTCGGAGAGAGAGAAATCAGAGAGAAAGATTCATCGCGTTTATGATACGGAGCCGCCGCCAAGCCCTAAACTCTCTTGGGAGGGCTGATCTGGAGTCCGTTCAGGGATCCGAAGAGGGGAATCCGTCGCCATCGTCATCATCAACCGTCCTCCATCACCAATTTCATGATGCTCACCGCCGTGTGTGACTAATTCCATTGTAGGCTTGCTGGATGGTGATGGGTTGGATGAGATTTACCATGTAATCGAGTTAGTTTTGTTAGGGTTTGATCCCTAGTATCCACTATGTTCTGAGATTGATGTTGCTATGACTTTGCTATGTTTAATGCTTGTCACTAGGGCCCGAGTGCCATGATTTCAGATGTGGACCTTTTATGTTTTCATCAATATATGAGAGTTCTTGATCCTGTCTTGCAAGTCTATAGTCACCTACTACGTGTTATGATCCGGCAACCCCGAAGTGACAATAATCGGGACCACTTCCGGTGATGACTGTAGTTTGAGGAGTTCATGTATTCACTATGTGTTAATGCTTTGGTCTGGTACTCTATTAAAAGGAGACCTTAATATCCCTTAGTTTCCGCTAGGAGCCCACTGCCACGGGAGGGTAGGACAAAAGATGTCATGCAAGTTCTTTTCCATAAGCATGTATGACTATATTCGGAATACATGCCTACATTACATTGATGAATTGGAGCTAGTTCTGTGTCACCCTAGGTTATGACTGTTACATGATGAACCGCATCCGGCATAATTCTCTATCACCGATCCATTGCCTACGAGCTTTCCATATATTGTTCTTCGCTTATTTATTTTTCCGTTGCTTTTGTTATCATCACTACAAAATACCAAAAACATTACTTTTGCTACCGTTACTTTTGCTATCGTTACCACTACTATCATATTTGTAGCGACCTGACCCGAATGGATCAAGTCTCTGTGCTTAAGTGCCATCCCTGGATCGGTATGCTGACACACACAGTACTCGAGGATTTATAGCAGAGGTAAATCACATGTAAAAGTAACGTAAATACCATTACCTCAATCCAAATATAGCGGAAGTAACAAGGTTGTGGATTCCCATCAACACCAACGGCAAAGTTGAGTGTAGAAATCGTAACCCTAACGTATCACTTACTCGCCGTCAGATATCCTGCAACATGAGACGTTGCAGCCCGAAACGGGTCAGTACATTGAATGTACTAGCAAATTCACACCATAGAGAATGATGAACAATGGCTATCACTACATGCATATATGGCTGGTGGAAAAGCTCTATGGTTATATGTTTTTGCGAAAAGCCAATTTTTCCCTACTGTAAAGGAATAAATTTAATTACTATCATGGTGGTTGTTAAACATTGAGAATGGTTGACAGCATTCTCAATCCCAATTAAAGTAACATCATTAAACCCAACAAAATTTACTTTAGAGTAACATGTTGAGATTCACTTGATAATCCAGGTACTAGATACTCAAGATGTCCATAACCGGGGACACGGCTAACCATGATTAGTTTATACACTCTGCAGAGGTTTGCGCACTTTTCCCCACAAGACTCGATCGCCTCCGTTTGGTTTCTCGCACTACATGGTGTTTGAGAAGGCGGATGATCGAGACATAGTCTTTCAAAAGCACTAGCACCTTACGATCGGGTAGACCGTACCACCTACATCCCCTACATCTGCTAGTCTACCACTGTAAGAGTTTGCATGACTTAGTCAACTATGCTAGAGCCCATAATAGCTTGTGGCTGCACACAAAAGTTTCTAGTATGAATAGTCTCATGATCCCTTTGAGCATGGGTGGCGGTCCAAAAGAAAACAGGCAAGTCCTGGATTACCCAGGTGCCTAGACAGGCAATCCTAGAATAACCAGGTGCCTCAATCCACCCAGATGTATGTTTAAGTTGCCACCTTAAGTAAACCATTAATTAACAATCTCACATCTGTCATGGATACTCTCAAAACCCAATCCACGTCTACGAGCATAGCATGGCCATGTAAGCATAACGTAAAAGTAACTCCCAAGGTTTGAATGCAGGGCAATAGGTTCCTACCTCATCAACTACTTCCCAATACCCACAATTTAATTAGATCCTAATCATGCAATGTTTGAGGTTTGATCTAATGCAATAAAAACTGGGTATGAAAGAGGATATGATCAAAGTGTGAACTTGCCTGCAATGTTGATGAAGATGATTCACACTCAAATCTCTTGATAGTTCTACTCTTCATGCTCCGGTCAATCTATCGTAAGCAAGCAATAGTAACCACACATAAGCAATCACTCAAAGATCACAAAGAACGAAGAAAACGATTCGGAAAACTTCACAACCAAGCAAATAACTCTTGCAACATAAAACAATTTCTAACAGTACCAAAATTATGTGAATTTGGCCTTATTAGAATGTTTAGGTCAAGAGCTTCGATTTGCAAAAAGAATCAACTCAAACGGAGCTACGGAACTCAAGTTATGATCAAACGAAGTTTGAATTCAAATCTGATCTAATTCAAATTTTAAACTTTTCAAAAAAACATGTTTGAGTTGGATTAATGGATAGAGGAGATCATAACGAGGACGTGAGCGTTGGTTTCGTTGGATTTGGATAAACGAGTAAGAAGTTACGGTGTTTTGAAGATCAGGGGCTATTCTGCAAATAACTTATTCACAAACGGGTCCCTGGCCGAAAACTGAATAAAAGAAAAGACTAAATAGCGAACGTTCGCTGCAGAAGCCTATAAGACGAAAACCGTTCGCTATGAGTACTAACGGACGAACATCCACTAACTAACTAAACCTAACAAATAAACCGATCAAAACAAAGAAAACCGAGCTAAAAGAAAACCTAAAACAAAACCGGGTCGGTTTGTACCGGTTCGGGCGGTTTTTCTTCGAAAACCGGTGGCGGCGGTTAGCGACGGACTCCGGCGAGGGCGGCGCGGCTCCGACGAGGGAAGTACGGCGGCGTGGGCAAGCAGCGCGGCAGCGGCGAGGCGAGCAGGCAGCGGCGCGGCTCGGTGCGGCGACGGCAGAGCGCGTAGCAAGCGGCATCGGCGGCGGCGGCGATCTGCGCGTGGGCGAGCGGCGGCAAGACGGCGTCGGGGGCCCGGGGCTCGGGGCCGGCCTATTTAAGAGGGGGGCGAGGAGGTGGCGACGGCCTTGGGGAAGGGGCCAAGGAGAGGCCAGGGCGGTCACGGCCGTCGAGGTCGGCGGCGGCGCGTGGCGGCTCGGGACTCTGTTCCGAGCTCGGGGACGAGGCGCGCGCGGCTTTGGGCCAGCTGGGTCGTGGCCTGGCGAGCTGGGCCGGCCCGGTCCGGTCGATACAGAGATCTTTTTTTTACATTTTTTTCAGACAAACAGAGACAATAATAAAAAAAACTTATATAGGCATATAATATATCAAAATTTTCAGAAAAAGATTTCCTACACGCTGAACATTTTTATAACTTCAAATAAAATCCACACAAATTTAGATAAATCAAAGAGTGCTACTGGTCTATTAAAATCCAACAAAAATCATTTTTAAAATACCAAAATGATTTCAAATTTATTTCTCTCCAATTTTCTGTTGTAGGGAATCATGTTACCCTAATTTCCATATATTTTATTTTTGGAGAAAAATAATTTGAATTAAACTCAAATAACTCCAAATTGAAAATAAATTCAAAAGAACTTTGAATTTAATTCTTTGAAACTCCCAACTCATATTTCATATAATTTGAAGAAGTCCTTTTATCTTCTCTCATGAACATCATTGAGCTGCATGAAGTTTATGAAGTGAAATATTTCCAAATGAAATCCAATTATTTTCAAATACCCTTTCATTTAATTTAAATGGAAGAAGTCATATCATCTTCGCTCAAGGGTTTTGTATTTGAAAAGAATTTGAATTCATGGAGATCAGAAAGCAAATATGAAAGTTTGGGAAAGTCCTTTTATTCCCTCTCATTTAACTTTCAAAAGTTTCGAATTCACTCACTTTCAGACAATCAATCAAACAATCAATCAATCTATCTATTTATTATAACATTCCAAAATTTAGAATTTTGGGATGTTACAATATTACTTTGCTACTAAATACTTTGCTGTAGATATTAAGTTTCCGGGTGTGGTTGAATTGACAACTCAGCTGCTAATACTTGAGAATATTCTTTGGCTCCCTTGTGTCGAATCAATAAATTTGGGTTGAATACTCTACCCTCAAAAACTGTTTTGATCCCCTATACTTGTGGGTTATCACCTGGCGCCCGAGTACTTTTGCTCGCGGTTCTGAACTTTGCCAGATTTATCCAAATGCTATTTTTCTCATTTCCATGGTGCTTGGATTTTTTAATTTAGGCAAAGCTGGCTCGCGGCTAAGTCCCCGAGTGAGAGGATTTATCATCACTCGGAGTATTTTTGAAACTTACGCGAGTACGGGGTCGCAGCCAAGCCCCCGAGTGAGAGGATTGCTCTCCACTCGGAGAAGTTTTTAATTTAGGTGATTACGGGGTCGTAGCTAAGCCTCTAAGTGGGAGGATTGCTCTCCACTCGGAGTATTTTTGAAACTTAGGCGAGAACGGGGCCGCAGCTAAGCCCCCGAGTGGGAGGATTGCTCTCCACTCAGAGTAGTTTTTAACTTAGGCGAATCTGGTTCGTAGCTAAGCCCCCGAGTGGGAGGATCTATCTCCACTCGGAGTAATTTTTAACTTAGGTGAATCTGGTTCGCAGCTAAGCACCTGAGTGGGAGCATTGCTCTCCACTCGGAGTAATTTTTAACTTAGGCGAATATGGTTCGCAGCTAAGCCCCCAAGTGGGAGGATCGCTCTCCAATCAGAGTAATTTTTAACTTAGGCGGATCTGGTTTGCAGCTAAGCCCTCGAGTGGGAGGATCACTCTCCACTCGGAGTAGTTTTTAAAACTTAGGCGAATCTGGTTTACAGCTAAGCCCCCGAGTGGGAGGATCGCTCTCCACTCGGAGTAGTTTTTGAAACTTAGGCGAATCTAGTTCGCAACTAAGCCCCGAAGTGGGAGGATCGCTCTCCACTCGGAGTAATTTTTAACTTAGGCGAATCTGGTTCGCAGCTAAGCCCCCGAGTGGGAGGATCGCTCTCCACTCGGAGTGGTTTTTGAAACTTAGGCAAATCTGGTTCGCAGCTAAGCCCTTGAGTGGGAGGATCGCTCTCCACTCGGAGTAGTTTTTGAAACTTAGGGGAAACATATTCACGGCTAAGCCACCCACTGGGGGATTTGAATGTATGTTTATGCGAGAATAATCACTATGAGACTGCAGGAATCATGTCTTTGATAAACAATATGAAAGTATTCTTATTACACCTCGACAATCCGAGTGTTTTAAGTATAAAAGCAGTGGAGCAGATCCGCGTTCTAAGAGCGTGGTTCGTCTTTATTCTTGGCTATGTTGTAAAGGTGATATGCCCCATTGTGAAGGACCTTGGTGACGATGAAGGGGCCTTTCCAAGCAGGGGCGGGCTTATGAGGCTGTTGCTGATCCACTCGGAGCACAAGGTCTTCTTCTTGAAATGCTCGACCTTTGATGTTTCAGGCATGGAATCGATGAAGGTCTTGCTGATAAATGGTCGACCGGATCAAGGCCATCTCTCGTTCTTCCTCCAGAAGATCTACGGCGTAATAACGTGCTTGTTCTGCCTCAGCCTCTAAGAAAAGTTCCACTCGGGGTGCATTGTGCAGCAAGTCACTCGGAAGCACGGCTTGAGCCCCGTACACCATGAAGAAAGGGGTTCGATTGGTTGGGAGTTGTCCTCAATCCCCACAAAACAGACGGCAACTCAATCACCCAAGCTCCAGCTGCATGCTTAAGGTCGCGCATCAATCGGGGTTTCAGCCCTTGGAGGATCAAACCATTTGCTCTTTCAGCTTGCCCATTCGACTGCGGGTGCGCAACGGATGCGTAATCGACCTGAGTACCTCGGGAAGCGCAGAATTATCTGAACTCATCAGAATCAAAGTTTGAGCCGTTGTCTATGATGATACTATGCGGAACTCCATATTGGAACACCAACTCTCTGATAAAACTGATGCCTATGCTTGAGTCTAGATTCTTGATAGGTTTGGCCTCAATCCACTTAGTGAACTTGTCGACTGCCATGAGCAGATGAGTGAAACCACTCCTGCCAGTCCTTAACGGCCCAATCATGTCCAACCCCCACATAGCAAATGGCCAGATGAGTGGGATAGTATTCAAAGCGGATGCTGGCTTGTGGGACATGTTCGAGTAAAACTGCCAACCTTCACACTTCTCTACGATCTCTTCCGCCATTTCATTGTCCCGTGGCCAGTAGAATCCCGCTCGGTATGCTTTGTCCACGATGGTCCGGGAGGACGCATGGTGACCACAGTTCCCCGAGTGAATCTCATTCAAGATCAGTTGACCCTCTTCTGGAGATATACATCGTTGAGCCACGCCAATAACACTTTCTCTGAAAAGTTGTTCGCCTATAACTATGAAGGCTTTCGACCTATGGACGATCTGTCGTGCTTCAACTTCATCTTTTGGGAGCTCCTGCCTAAGAAGATATGCAATATATGGCACTGTCCAGTTGGGGGTGATTACCAAAATCTCCATAATCATATCGACTACTGCTGGCACTTCGACTTCAGTCAGATTGGTAGAACTTATTAGTTGTGGGGGCTCTTCTGTAAAGGGATCTTCTTGTACTTATGGGCTATGGAGGTGCTCCAAGAACACATTACTGGGAATAGGCTTCCGAGTGGAACCTATTTTCACCAGATCATCAGCTGCTTGATTCTTGAGTCGGTGAACGTGGTGGAGCTCCATCCCTTCAAACTTCTTTTCCAACTTCCTTACTGCATTGAAGTATCTAGTCATGGCAGGGCTCCTGACATCCCACTCCTTCATCACCTGATTAACCACCAAGTCTGAGTCGCCGTCTACCATCAAGCGACGAACGCCGAGTGAGATGGCCATACACAACCCGTGGATAAGTGCTTTGTACTCAGCTTCATTGTTGGAGGAATCAAAGTGAATCTGGAGGACATAACTGAGTTTGTCGCCTCTTTGGGACACGAGGACCACTCCAGCACAAGAACTATTTAACATCTTAGATCCATCAAAGGACATGGTCCAGTGTTCCGAGTGAACTCATGTCGGCTGCTACTGCTCAATCCACTCGGCCAAGAAATCTGCGATTGCTTGGCACTTGATTGCCTTCTTTGCTTCAAACTTGATATCTAGAGGAATAAGTTCAATTGCCCACTTCGCCACTCGACCGGTTGCATCTCAATTGTTCAAAAATTTAGACAATGGAGCGTCGCTAATGACTGAAATCGAGTGGTCTTGGAAGTAATGTGCAACTTTCTTTGCAATCAAGTAAATTCCATAGACAAGCTTCTGGTAATGTGGATACCTTTGCTTGGACGAAGTCAAGACTTCAAAAATGTAATACACTGGGCGTTGAACTTTATAGGTGAAAGTGCTAGTGATCGACTAGAGGGGGGTGAATAGGCGATTTTTATGAAAGTCTTCAAAACATGGAAGTTTTGAAGACAAACGATAGAAATAAACCTATTACCATGCAGCGGAAGGTAGACTACACTAAGCTAACCATAGTCAAGTATTCAATGAAATGAAAGCATAAAGACTAATAGCAGCTAGGCAGTATAGATCAGGATGGAAGATAGTATGAAGCCAATCAGAACAAGCAATCACACAGTGAAGACAAATAACTAATGCAAACAAGCAATGACTTCACAAGGACCAATCAGCACATAAAGAGATGGGAAGGATGGAACCAGTGGCTCGTTGAAGACAATGATTTGTTGGACCAGTTCCAGTTGCTATGACAACTGTACGTCTGGTTAGGGAGGCTGAGATTCAACTCAGAAGACCGTGTCTTCACCTTATTCCCCTTGAGCTAAGGACACCCAGTCCTCGCCCAATCACTCTGGTAAGTCTTCAAGGTAGATTTCCAAACCTTCACAGACTTCGTTCACCGGTGATCCACAAAGACTCTTGGATGCTCAGAACGCGACGCCTAAACGGCTGGAGGATTCATAGTCCTCAAGTGTAATAAGTCTTCAGATCACACAGACAGGAAGACTTCAGTGATGCCTAACACTCTTTGGCTCTAGGTGTTTAGGGCTTTGTCCTCGCAAGGAATTCTCTCTCAAAGGCTTCGAGGTGGGTTGGTCTCAAACGACAAAAGCCGTACACTAACTTCGAGCAGCCAACCGTTTATGGTTGTAGGGGTGGGCTATTTATAGCCACTAGGCAACCCGACCTGATTTGTCCGAAATGACCCTGGGTCACTAAGGAACTGACATGTGTTCCAACGGTCAGATTTCAAACACACACGGCAACTTTACTTGGGCTACAGGCAAAGCTGACTTATCCAGCTCTGGATAAGATTTGCTCTCATTGTCTTTGCTCGAAGACATAGGATTTTGGTTAAGCATCACTTCAGTCATTCTGACTAGTTCACTTGGACCCCACTTAACAGTACGGTGGTTCCTATGACTCAACAAAGAAGAAAAAGAACGAAAAAACAACTAAGTCTTCGCGCTCCATAGTCTTCACGCAATGTCTTCTCTTGTCATAGTCTTCAATGTGAATGTCTTCACATACCGCCTTTGACTTCAATGTCTTCATACATTTTTAGGGGTCATCTCTGGTAGGAAAACCGAATCAATTAGGGACTTCTACCTGTGTTATCCTGCAATTCTCACAAACACATTAGTCCCTCAACCAGGTTTGTCGTCAATACTCCAAAACCAACTAGGGGTGGCACTAGATGCACTTACAATCTCCCCCTTTTTGGTGATTGATGACAAACTGGTTGAAGTTTTCAATGGGGAATAAAATATGTGAAATTGTAAAGGATAGGGTATTGTCTTCATAAGTGGCAAAGGCTCCCCCTGAAGATGTGCATATAAGTAATTTGCTCTTGGAATGCAAATGCACATGGCAGGTTGTACTTGTGGAGATCCTCTCCAACTTATGATGACAATTCATCATGCATGATTTGATGTAACAAAGATAATGACATGCATAATGAAAAATGGACGTCTGCAAAATGACCTAAGTGCGAAAGTTATCATCGCACATGCGGAATTTATCATCGCATCACAGAATAGCAAATAAGTAGCAGACGACCATCGAGTTTAAGTGTTACAACTCAAAGAACCAAATGTGTCGAAAAGCAAGAGTTGTAAGCACTTGGCAAAAGTAGCAAAGATAAAGCAACCAACCATATGGACCCGCTTTAAGACTATCAACTCATATGCTTCTCCCCCTTTTGTCAGTAAGGACCAAAAAGGTTTGAAGACAAAGAGCGCCTACTCGTTCCCATGAGGTGCAGGCGAGGCAGCAGGGTCGTTGTTGAGGTCTGGTGGTGCAGAAGAACTTGGTGCAGTGTCGACACGCGCTGAAGTTGGAGGAGGTGAAGTTGCATCATCTTGGTCATCAATGACTCTGGCATTCACTATCGCAGCTGAGGACGAATAATCAGAGTCTTCAAGTGAGGGAGTCCGACGCAAGTGAGCATTTCATGGAGGAGTTGAGTCAAACTTGAATCTTTCGGTGAAGCCATCGTCCTACAGATCAGCTTCAGCACTAAGCAAAGTCAAACTCTTCCAC
The DNA here is from genome assembly GCF_003073215.2 of Triticum urartu. NCBI lineage: Eukaryota > Viridiplantae > Streptophyta > Magnoliopsida > Poales > Poaceae > Triticum > Triticum urartu. The sequence continues at coordinate 290,494,860 of NC_053024.1, read as the reverse complement.
GACCTCCGACAGGTTTCATGACTGACAAAGGCATTCTTGGTGGCAAGATTGCGTATGCGGTTGACATCCACCAAGAGGCTTTGCATCTGACGCTTAAGCCAGTTGTGATGCTTGTCCTGTTTCTGGTGTAGTGCGATGAGAAGCTCTCGGTCATTGAGAACACGAGATCGCCTTCGAGGCCTTTGCGCAATGGTGCTACTAGTGGCGTCAGTTTGAGCGCAAGGGGCACGTGTGTTGCCAGCCAAGGGATAAACACGCGAGACTGCCTGAACTCCTTCAATGGGTTGGGTGAAGCTTTGGTGATCAACATTGTGAAGATAAATGGGATCCTTAGCATGCTCTGGGTAAATAGCTTCAACAGACAGATCAACCTCTAGCAAGAAGACAAGATGATTGCACGTAGACGACTGATAGTTGATGGCAGAGTGAAGCTTGATAAGGCGCATTACCCATGGAGCATAGAACTTCAGACCAAAAATGTCGGAGCTAGATGCAGCCAACTACCTAATGAAGAAGTCTTGAGCATTGAAGCTGATGCCATTGAAGATGTAGAAAACCAAAGTCTTCATTGCTCCTTCAAGCTTCGCTGCAGATGAATGTCCTTTGATGGCCCATAGAGTTTTTCTGATGATATGATAAATGGTGCGAGGCAAATACTCTAGGTCTTCAACAAAGAATTCAGATGGGTAGTCAGCGTCGTGAGGCAAAGGCTTCATCATGCTCAACATTTGGCTCATGTTGGGTTCTGGCTTCTGAAAAATGCTCTCCAAAGCATTCTGGTGATGTTGACAACCTGGCTCATAGTATTCACCAGGAGTGGGCAGGCCTGTGAGCTCAGTGATATCAAGAGCTTTGGCTTCATGATGGACATTGCCTGTCATGCACTCAAGGACCCAAGTCTTTGGATCCCTGTTGTAGCCTCGAATGTGAAGAGTTGCATAAAACTATAGCAGAAGCTCTTCATTCCAGTGTTCCTTATCTGTGAAAAACTGCAAGAGTCCAGCGTCTCTGAAGCAATCCAACGCTTCTTCAAGGCAGGGCAGGCCAGCTATAGCTTCAGTGTCGAGACGCATATGTGGAAATATGCGCCCCTAATTGTATAAGACGCAGGAATAGTAGCTGCTCTGCTGATAGCTCCAGAACCGATCTGATGAAATGCGAGGTTTGGTGTAAGGGTTCTTGGCGCTGTTGAGGAAGGTATTATGTGCCACGAAGCCATTCACATTGAAGACCCTAGGTGAAGTTGCAGTTCCTGGGAATCGTGGAAGTCTTGGCTTGGGCTTCTGGACGGGAGGTCTGTGCTCGACATGATAGTCAAATTGTGGACCCGCTGCAGGTGGAGGAACCAGAATGGGCCATCGGACCATAACAGGCTGACCACGATCAAATGCCAGCTCAATTGTATGAGGTCTTGGAGGGGGTACAGGAGCATTGACATTGTCATTGATCTAGGCTTCAGGGGCCACATTAGCTTCAGGTGCTTCAGTATTGGCTTCGGGCGCTGCAGTGGCTTCAGGTGCATGCACTTCTGGCACCGCAGTAGCTTCAGGCGCCACATTAGCTTCAGCCATGACAACGTCATTGGCTTCAGTGTTGATGTTGGTGGCCGCCTCAGGATTCTTAACCTCCACTTCAGAAGCTGGAGGGTCGGACACGTTCTCCTCGAGAACAACATCTTGGTGGGACGGGGGTGTAGCAACTCTTTCTACTTCAAATCTTGGTTCTTCTCTTTCATCGACTGATGCAGCCGGAATATCTTTAGCGGTTTTGGCTTCAGACTCTGACACGTGCACAGTGGGAGTGACTTGGGGCCTCGATCCTTTGCGAAGCCTGCGTAATGCTGGCGACGATTGCGGATATGGAGTGTGCTGGGCCTCAAAGTCATCGTCATCTTACACTGGTGAGGTGACTTGTGGTTGGGGAGAACTTGGGGTGTCTTGTCGTTGTGGGTGATCAGCCCACGATGCATCCTGGGCAGCTGGCGTCAAAGGACGACCAATGCTGATGAGTTCGTTGTGCGTGAGCACAGGCGATGATACCAACTGGTGGTCGATCTGAGGAAGGACTTCATCATCTTCAACATTGTCGTGAGGACCAATGTCTTCAGCTGCGGTGGGGTCAACAGCTGGATTGTCTTCAGCTTCAGGAGCCTCTGTGGAAGCAGGCTCATGAACTATTATTTAGCGTTCTTGATGTTCAGACGCAGGACGAGCCACTGAGATTGGCTCGGCCTCAAGGGGCTCTGTGGGAGCAGCCCGGTCTCTCTTCTTGGTTTTTCGTTTCTTGGTTGGAGGTGCATCATCAGTGATGGCCTTGGTTTTGCGTTTCCTGGCTTCGGCTTCAGCTGCCCTTGTTTTCTTCAGTTCTGAAGCCACTATGGGGACCTTAGGCTTCGAGCCTGTCATACTGGCTGGGAAGACAATTGGATGTACTTCCTGCCTTGGTGCTTCGGGTTCTGCCATAGCTGGCTTCTTCTTCTTCTTGGCCGCCATTCTGGTGTCGATGCCTGGTCGCCCCAAAGCCTTGCGCTTTTCAGCTTCATTGTATCCCTGAACACATTTAGCAGCAAGATCCTTCATGCGCTCACGAGAACCTTTGGCTTCTTCGTGTTTGGTTCGGAATGCTTCCTTGAGCTCATGCATCATGACCTGGAAGTTCTGAATGCTTCAACATTGAGTTTGGCCATATGCTTCTTGAATTGAGCCTTTTCGTAATCTATCTTGTGCTTTAGCTCAACAATTTTCTGAGCTAGAGCTAGCTCAGCAGCAATGGCTCCGTGGAAGGCGATGCTGAGGCCAATGGGAAGCTGAAGATCATCAAAGCTAACATTTGTGCTGTCAAACAACTCATCAATGAACTTGTTTATGATTTCAACATCAAAGAGAGGAAGGTCATTGAATATTTCTGCCTCTTGCTTGCTCTTGATCAACTGCTCAAGAGCGTCATCACCAAGGTCATCGTCGCTGGACAGATCAATGGCGTCATTCTCGTTGCGCAGAACAGCAGCAGGGGTCAGTGCTTGGCTGGTGGGTTGCATGGGCATCTTCACTTTGGAGGGCTTAGAGATGCGTCACAGATCTTCAGACTGCACACTGTGTTCAGGAGGTGCAGTGGCCAGAGGCTTCGCCCATGAAACCTTTGGTGCAGGGGCAGGCTTCGAAACTTTAGGTTTCTTCAGCTTCTTTGACTTCGGTGGTGCAGGCGCTTCGTCAGAATCAGCATCGTCTTCAGGTTGATCCACGACTGCCCCTTGAACCTGTATATGTGAGTAATGAGACCTTCTAAGTTATAGAAGGGCCCAACTAGATTGGGTTCAGCTTCACGTGTGCCATCAGCACGAGGAGCAGAGGGGCCTGGATTGAAGTCTAATCCCCATGACTTCTTGTTTTCTTTGGCCGAGTTCTTGGCAAACTGGAAGTTGTGCTTGAACAGATTGTCGTCATGACACCATAGCAATGAAGATGGGTCTGCATCTGCAGGCTGTGGTCCACGGACCATGCAATGATAGAAGTCTTGTTCAATGGCTTCAGCTCTGGATCTGGGTTGAAGATTTCTGTACAAGATGTCTCCCCACGGTCGCTTGATGGCATTTTTCTTAGCATATTCCTGGGTCACAAACCTATACTTGAACCATTGCTCTGCCCAATAGCTTTGAATCCATTGGATTCGGGTTTTCTGCTGATTGTAGTCCTCCTCTGGATCTGTCTTGTACAGCTCATAGAGGTCAGGAGGCAAATCTCTTGAGGTGTTCCCACGATGCTGTCTGCCACCCTTCCTTGCAGATTTCTCTGTTGCCATGAAGTTTAGACTGAAAGGCTTCAACACTGTCAAAGTCTTCCGTCTACTGGTCAGACAAGAACTGGCTTTAGGAGAATTTATATGATGTTGTAAGAACTCTGCAAATGAATGCAGACTATGAGAACCAAGGGATTCTCCCACGGACATGTACCTGTGACAGCATTAAGGTGCGAGGGAAGGGGAAGAGGTCATATGCATTCTCAGAAGATTTTGAAGATAAATCAGTTTAGAAGACATTGACCTCATAGTGCGAAGACATTCACTCATAGGTAGAGAGTTGGTTCCAGATTTGTACGAATCCACGAATAAGTACAAGTGAGGATTCTAACTACTTTGTGAAGCATAAGTGAATATACTAGGCATGTTATGAGAGGCAGTATGAGATAGATCCAACTTGTGTGAACAGAAACTACTTGTGGTAGAAAAGGATGAATCTATCAAATCAAAAAGACTATAAAAAGGAGGTTTTATTTACCACACGAGGAACTGCTAGACGGAGTGGGAGAGGAGGCCGAGCAGTTCGATCTTCCGTGCCCTAACTTGGCGACAGAGGACACCTACGGCGACGGCGGAGAAGATGATGTCCGCGGCCGGCATGAGGACGGCGTCGGTGAGGTCACGGCAGCTAAGCGCTTCATCGCCGGCATCGTCGTGGGCTAGCGGTGGCGCTAGGGTTTGTGCGAGAGTGGAAGAAGAAATAATGACTGGGGTGAGGCGTGTATTTATAGGGACAGGGACGGCACAATGTTATTACATAGGTGCCCCTGGCGGTTCACATCTGAAGGACACGTGGCGATCATGCAACACATTGGAGGTTGTTCCATGTTCCCACGCACGCCTGGATTGTCGGATGGTCGTTCCCACTTCTCCGGGTTTCAGGTTGAAGGATTTAGCATTGAAAACAGATTAATGTTTGTATCTGTGTCTTCTGCTGACAAGGACGCAGAGAAGACATTTTGACAGTGTCAATAGAATGCATATGATTTGGATAGATAGACTTAAGATAGAAGCATAGAGGGGTTAGGGTCCGATCACATTCACTTAGTTCAAAAGATTCAACAAGAAGCCATAGCTATAAGTGAATGCTGTAGAGGACAGAAACCAAATTAGTACATTGAAGATAAACATGAAGCCATGTTAACATTGAAGACAAACAGAAAGCGAAGACTTTGCAAATGTAACGCCATGTGAAAAACACTTCTAAGGGAAGAATTTGGTGGTGGCGTTACCCACCGTATAGGAAGTATTAGACCCAGACACGGCGCACAATTATCGTGGCGCTCCGAAGTCAAATTCCATGTTAATGTATTCACACTCAGAATGCATGTCTTCATTGATTGAAGACATACGTTACTTCGTGTGTTGCACATCTAAGTCATCAACATGCATAAGTGTTAGGATGTGTGCCTGATCACAGGACATTTGAGGATTCCAAGATATTTAGCTCACACCGTAACTTGCAAAACCTCTTCTCATCCAAGGGCTTTGTGAAGATATCTGCCAGTTGCTCTTCAGTGTTGACGTGTATGATATCAATATCTTCCTTCATGACATGATCTCTGAGAATGTGATGACGAATTTCAATGTGCTTTGTCTTCGAGTGCTGAACTGGGTTGTTAGCAATCTTGATGGCGCTCTCATTGTCGTGGTAGAGTGGTACTTGCTTCAGATGAATGCCATAGTCTTTGAGTGTTTGCTTCATCCATAGAAGCTGCGCGCGGCAAGATCCAGCAGCAATGTGTTCAGATTCAGCAGTGGAGAGAGATACACAGTTATGCTTCTTTGAAGACCAACATACAAGTGATCGTCCCAGAAAGTGACATGTGCCTGATGTAGACTTGCAATCCACCTTGTCACCAGCATAATCAGCATCTGAGAATCCAACTAGATCAAACTCTGAGCCCTTTGGATACCATAATCCTAGTGTTGGGGTGTGAGCCAAATATCGAAGAATTCGCTTCACAGCTAAGTGATGCGATTCCTTTGGTGCCGCTTGGAATCGGGAACACATGCAAACACTAAGCATGATATCTAGCCTAGATGCACATAAATAAAGCAAAGAACCAATCATGGAGCGGTATACCTTTTGATTGAACTCTTTACCATTGTCGTCGGGATCCAGATGGTGTTTAGTTGGCATTGGCGTCGTGTAACCTTTGCAGTCTTGCATTCCAAACTTCTTCAGGCAATCTTTGAGGTATTTCTCTTGAGATATGAAGATGTCGTTGCGTTGTTGTCGTATTTGAAGACCAAGGAAGAACTTCAGCTCACCCATCATGGACATCTGATATTGCTCTTGCATCATGTATCCAAACTCATCACTATATTTCTGATTAGTGCAACCGAAGATAATGTCATCCACATATATTTGGCACACAAACAGTTCACCATCATATGTCTTCATGAAGAGAGTGGGATCCAGGGAACCAGGTTTGAAGCCTTTGCTCTTCAGGAAGTCTTTGAGTGTGTCATACCAAGCTCGAGGGGCTTGTTTAAGGCCATACAGTGCCTTGTTGAGCTTGTAAACCATGTCAGGATGTTTTGGATCTTCAAAGCCAGGCGGTTGTGCAACATACACTTCTTCTTCAATCTTGCCATTGAGAAAAGTGCTCTTCACATCCATTTGGTACAAAAGAATGTTATGATGATTTGCATAGGCCAGCAGTATGTGTATAGCTTCAAGCCTAGCCACCGGAGCAAATGTTTCATCGAAGTCAATTCCTTCAACTTGAGTGTATCCTTGAGCGACGAGACGAGCTTTGTTTCTGACAACTTGACCATGCTCATCTTGCTTGTTGCGGTATATCCATTTAGTGCCTATGATATTGTGCTTACGAGGATCAGGACGTTTGACCAGTTCCCATACATTATTCAACTCAAACTGTTGAAGCTCTTCTTGCATAGCTTGAATCCATTCAGGTTCCCTAAAGGCTTCATCAACTCTCTTGGGTTCAGATATTGAGACAAATGCGAAGTGTCCACAAAAATTTGCTAGTTGTGTTGCCCTTGAACGAGTGAGTGGACCAGGTGCATTGATGCTGTCAATTATTCTCTCAATCTATACTTCATTTGCAACACGAGGATGAATAGGACGAAGATTTTTCTCTTGCTGATCATTGTCATCGTTAGAAGGATTGTCTTCAGGCTGAGCATTGTCTTCAGGTTGATCAGGCACAGAGATGATGAGTTCCTCTTTAGGCTGAGCTTCAGATGGTATGATTTCTCCAGTTCCCATAAGTTTGATGGTTTCACTGGATGGAACCTCATCTAGCACATTTGGCAGGTGCTCTCTTTGCGAGCCGTTAGTCTCATCGAACCGCACATCCACAGTTTCAACCACTTTATAGTGAAAGAGGTTGAAGACTCTCTAGGAGTGCGAATCCTTTCCGTATCCAAGCATAAAACCTTCATGTGCTTTCGGTGCAAATTTTGAAGTGTGATGTGGATCCTTGATCCAGCACTTGGCACCAAATACTTTGAAGTAACTGACATTTGGCTTCTTACCAGTGAGGAGCTCATAGGATGTTTTGTTCAGAAGCTTGTGAAGATAAACACGGTTGATGATATGGCATGCAGTATCAATGGCTTCGGGCCAGAACTTTTTTGGAGTCTTGTATTATCGAGCATCGTCCGGGCCATCTCAATAAGTGTTCTGTTCTTGCGTTCCATGACGTCATTCTGCTGCGGCGTGTATGGAGCTGAGAATTCATGAGTGATGCCCAAAGTATCAAGATAAGTGTCGAGGCTGGTGTTTTTGAATTCAGTGCCATTGTCACTTCTGATGTGCTTGATCTTGATGCCATAGTTGTTCATGGCTCGATTGGCGAAGCGTCTGAAGACATCCTGCACTTCAGTCTTGTAGAGGATTATATGCACCCCATGTATATCTTGAATAATCATCAACAATGACGAAGCCATAGAGACAAGCAGTAGTAGTAAGAGTTGAGTAGTGAGTGGGACCGAAGAGGTCCATGTGTAGCAGTTCGAAGGGTTGAGTCATTGTCATGATTGTCTTCGAGGGATGCTTGGCCCTCGTCATCTTTCCAGCTTCACAGGCACCGCATAGGTGATCCTTCTTTAACTTGACACCCTCGATGCCTATGACATGCTTCTTCTTTGCAAGAGTGTGCAAGTTCCTCATGACAGCATGCCCTAGCCTCCGATGCCAGAGCCAGCATTCTGAAGCTTTTGCTAGAAGACATACGGCAAGCTGTGGTCCTGCTGAGAAATCTACCACGTACAAATCATCTTTCCGATACCCTTCAAAGACTAGAGACTTGTCAGATTCCATTAGAACAAGGCAACGATATTTTCCAAATATCACAATCATGTTTAAATCGCAAAGCATTGAGACAGACATTAAGTTGAAACCAAGGGATTCAACAAGCATCACTTTATCCATTGTTGATCCCTTGAGATTGCAACTCTACCTAGACCCAATACCTTGCTTTTACCAGTATCAGCAAATGTGATGTGACTCTTGTCAGATGGACGTAAAGTTGAGTCCATGAGAAGACTTCGCTTGCCAGTCATGTGATTAGTACACCCACTACCAATAATCCATTCTGAAGCAGCTGGTGTCATACCCTACAGTGCAGTTAGGGGGATAGGCTTCACGAAGAGAATTGTGAAGCATAAACATTTGACGAGCAAGTGGATTATGAAAGCTTAGATCGAGGTTAGGACTGATAGGGCAAGTAGCAAGCGACTCGGGAACAAAATACATAATAAGACCATTTGGGCATTTGATCTTGTGCCCTACAAGATGTTTAAGGTCCCCAGCAATAGCTTCAGACGAATTTGATTTTCGGCTGGAGACCCTTCCCTGCAAAAGAGAGTTAAGCTTTCTTAGCCACCCACATCTTCAAGGGTGGCTTCGAAGCAATGAGTCTAAGTGCAGCATCTAAGAACTTTGGCTTTGGAGCCCTAGCAAATAGTCTTGCAGGTGGACAATAGTACTCATAAGAATAAGCAGAGTAGTTCTCAGTGTTATGAACATGGCGGTTTGATGAAACGCGCTCATATTCATAGGCCTGAGTATGGTTTCCCTGCAAAACATTTGTGTTAGTGCGACTCGGGTGAGTCCTTTGTCTGTATGAAGCCTTTGGACCATACGAAGCCTGTGGTCTAGGGTTTGTCTTCTTCACTTGTGGTGTCATGACGACATTCACAGGAAGATTCTCCAAACACCTTTTCGGCACCCAGACTTTCTTCATAGGTGGCCCATTCCTGCAGTTAGTACCAATATACCTGGCAAACACTTCACCATTCTGATTCTTAAACAGTTTATAGTTTGCATCAAAGGATTCATCAATAACAATGGGATTAGCACAAGTGAAGCCAGATAGGGTGGATGGATCCACTGAAGGTTCCTTTGCAGCACCCCATGTGGTTTTGGGGTACTGCTTAGGTTTCCAGTAAGAGCCATCAGCATTCATTTTCCTTTCGAACCCAACACCCTCTTTCCTAGGGTTTCGGTTCAGGATCTGCCTTTTGAGGACATCACATAGTGTTTGATGCCCTTTGAGACTTTTCTACATCCCTGTTTCAAGCAATGTCTTCAACCTAGCATTTTCATCAGCAATAGCAGTGGTATCCTCAGCAGAGGGGTTAGTTACCACATCAACAGTTGAAGATATTGCAATAGTAGCAGCAGTAAAACATCCAGCAATAGAAGTAGCGTTGTCACGCTCAATGCATTTAAGACATGGTGGTTCAAATCTTCCTGAGCGGAACTGGTCTGTTTGGCGCAAAGTGACTCATTTTCCTTTTGAAGATCTTCATGAGCCGCTCTCAATTCCTCAAGATCCTGCTTCCTTTGAAGATAATCATAGGAAAGCTTTTCATGAGTTGTTGAGAGCGTTTCATGACGACTTTCAAGTTCCTCATACTTAGCATGAAGATTTTTTTATGTCTTTAATTAAGGACTGAGATTGAGTCATTTCAGCGTCTAACAGGTCATCGCCTTTGTCTAACAGTTTTTAAATATGTTCCATAGCTTTCTGTTGTTCAGTTGCAATTTTAGCAAGTGTTTTGTAGCTGGGTTTGGAACCACAATTAGAGTCATCTTAACTGGATGTTTGATAATGAGTAGTGTGTGTGTTTACCTTGGCACCGCGTGCCATGAAGCAGTAGGTGGGAGCAGAGTGGTCCTTGTCATTTGCATCGGCGTCGGTGATGAAGTCATTATATTCAGTGTTGAAGATGGACTTGGCAACGTATGTTGTAGCCAGACTTGCAACGCCAGAGTCGGACTCCTCCTTAGACTCCACCTCCGCCTCCTCAGAAGTGGACTCCTCCTGTGAATCCATTTCCTTGCCAACAAACGCACGAGCCTTGCCAGATGAGCTCTTCTTGTGTGATGAAGACTTTGAGGAAGACTTGGAAGAAGACTTTGAGTATTTCTTCTTCTTGTCGTCAGAATTATACTCCTTGCTCTTCTTCTTCTTGTTGTTCTCATTGTCCCACTGCGGACACTCAGAGATGTAGTGGCCAGGTTTCTTGCACTTGTGTCATGTTCTCTTCTTGTAGTCATGAGCAGAAGCTTCATCATTCCATGAGCTTGATCGTGAAGACTTTCTGAAGCCCTTCTTCTTGGTGAATTTTTGGAACTTATTCACAAGCATAGCAAGCTCCTTTCCAATGTCTTCAGGATCATCAGAACTGCTGTCAAATTCTTCTTCAGATGAGGAGACAGCTTTTGCCTTCAAGGCACAAGTTCGCCCATAGTTGGGACCATAGATGTCTCTTTTCTCAGAAAGCTGAAACTCATGTGTGTTGAGCCTTTCAAGTATGTCAGATGGATCGAGTGTCTAGAAGTCAGGGCGTTATTGAATCATCAGGGCTAGGGTGTCAAACGAGCTATCAAGTGATCTCAGGAGTGTCTTGACGACTTCATGCTTGGTGATCTCAGTAGCGCTGAGGGCTTGAAGCTCATTTGTGATGTCAGTGAGTCGATCAAACGTGAGCTGAACATTCTCATTGATGTTTCTCTTGAAGCGGTTGAAGAGGTTGCGAAGGACACTGATTCTTTGATCTCTCTGGGTCGAGACGCCTTCGTTGACCTTGGAGAGCCAGTCCCAGACTAGCTTAGATGTTTCCAGAGCACTCACACGGCCATACTGCCCTTTGGTCAGATGACCATAGATGATGTTCTTGGCAGTGGAGTCCAATTGAACGAACTTCTTGACATCAGCAGCGGTGACACCTTCACCAGCCTTGGGGACACCATTCTTGACGACATACCAAAGGTCGACATCAATGGCTTCAAGATGCATGCGCATCTTATTCTTCCAGTAGGGATATTCAGTTCCATCGAAGATTGGGCACGCAGCGGAGACTTTGATTATCCTTGCAGTCGACATAGCTAAAACTCCAGGTGGTTAAACCGAATCACACAGAACAAGGGAGTACCTTGCTCTGATACCAATTGAAAGTGCTAGTGATCGACTAGAGGGGGGTGAATAGGCGTTTTTTATGAAAGTCTTCAAAACATGGAAGTTTCGAAGACAAACGATAGAAATAAACCTATTACCATGCAGCGGAAGGTAGACTACACTAAGCTAGCCATAGTCAAGTATTCAATGAAATGAAAGCATAAAGACTAATAGCAGCTAGGCAGTATAGATCAGGATGGAAGATAGTATGAAGCCAATCAGAACAAGCAATCACACAGTGAAGACAAATAACTAATGCAAACAGGCAATGACTTCACAAGGACCAATCAGCACATAAAGAGATGGGAAGGATGGAACCAGTGGCTCGTTGAAGACAATGATTTGTTGGACCAGTTCCAGTTGTTGTGACAATTGTACATCTGGTTAGGGAGCCTGAGATTCAACTCAGAAGACCGTGTCTTCACCTTATTCCCCTTGAGCTGAGGACACCCAGTCCTCGCCCAATCACTCTGGTAAGTCTTCAAGGTAGACTTCCAAACCTTCACAGACTTTGTTCACCGGCGATCCACAATGACTCTTGGATGCTCAGAATGCGATGCCTAACCGGCTGGAGGATTCATAGTCCTCAAGTGTAATAAGTCTTCAGATCACACAGCCAGGAAGACTTCAGTGATGCCTAACACTCTTTGGCTCTGGGTGTTTAGGGCTTTGTCCTCGCAAGGAATTCTCTCTCAAAGGCTTCGAGGTGGGTTGCTCTCAAACGACAAAAGCCATACACTAACTCTAAGCAGCCAAACGTTTATGGTTGTAGGGGGTGGGCTATTTATAGCCACTAGGCAACCCGACCTGATTTGTCCGAATTGACCCTGGGTCACTAAGGAACTGACACGTGTTCCAACGGTCAGATTTCAAACACACACGGCAACTTTACTTGGGTTACAAGCAAAGCTGACTTATCCAGCTCTGGATAAGATTTATTCTCATTGTCTTCGCTCGAAGACATAGGATTTTGGTTAAGCATCACTTCAGTCATTCTGACTGGTTCACTTGGACCCCACTTAACAGTACGGTGGTTCCTATGACTCAACAAAGAAGAAAAAGAACGACGAAACAACTAAGTCTCTGCGCTCCATAGTCTTCACGCAATGTCTTCTCTTGTCATAGTCTTCAATGTGAATGTCTTCACATACCGCCTTTGACTTCAATGTCTTCATACATTTTTAGGGGTCATCTCTGGTAGGAAAACCGAATCAATGAGGGACTTCTACATGTGTTATCCTACAATTCTCACAAACACATTAGTCCCTCAACCAGGTTTGTCGTAAATACTCCAAAACCAACTAGCGGTGGCACTAGATGCACTTACAATAGGCCTTGCCTTCTTCTCGCTCGACTGTGAGCACTATGCTGACAACCTGACCAGTGGCTGCAATATATAACAATAAAGGCTCTTTGCTGACCGGAGCAGCAAGCACCGGCTAGGTGGAAAGCAGGGCTTTGAGCTCTACAAACGTTGCTTCAGCTTCAGGAGTCCACTCAAACGTATCAGACTTTTTCATCAGTCGGTAAAGAGGCAATGCCTTTTCACCGAGACCAGAAATGAATTGACTTAATGCAGCCAGACAACCTGTGAGCTTCTGAACGTCATGCACACGCACAGGGTGTTTCATTCGGAGAATTGCCCCAATCTTTTCGGGGTTTGCATCTATCCCTCATTCAGAAATGAGAAAACCGAGTAACTTTCCTCCTGGGAATCCGAATGTGCACTTGGATGGGTTAAGGTTGATGGCATATCTTCTTAGATTGGCAAAGGTTTCAGCGAGGTTAGTCAGTAGGTCGGAACCCTTGCGTGACTTGACCACGATATCATCCATGTATGCTTCCATGTTGCGACTGATCTGAGTGAGCAGGCACTTCTGGATCATACGCATGAATGTGGCACCAGCATTCTTAAGACCAAAAGGCATGGTGACATAGCAAAAACACCAGAACAGGGTGATGAAGGCCGTTTTTATTTCATTGGGTCCATATAGTTGGATCTGATGGTACCTGGAATACGCATCCAAAAAAGAAAAATGGTCACACCCCGCAGTCAAGTTGATAATCTGATCGATGCGGGGGAGAGGAAAATGATCTTTCGGGTAGGCCCGGTTTATATGCTTGAAATCAATACACATACGAAGTGAATCATCTTTCTTAGGGACCATGATGATGTTGGTGAGCTCGAAGTGGTATATCTCGCGGATGAACTCAGCTGCCAGAGCCACCTCTTCACCAATCACCTTCCTTTTTTCCACGGTGGACCGACGGAGATGCTCTTTGACAGGTCTTGCTTTTGGGTCGACACGCAAACGGTGCTCAGCCAGCCCCTAGGTACACCTGGCATGCCTGATGGTTTCCATGCAAAGATGTCCTAGTTCTCACGAAGGAACTAGATGAGAGCGGCTTCCTATTTGTTGTCGGGTGTCGTTGAGATGTGGGTCGGAGCAGCAGTGGGATCTTTCGGGTGAATGTGGACTGGCTTCGTTTCCCCGGCTGATTGAAATGCGGATTCTAAAGCATGCTTCTTGGCTCACAGCAAATCACTCTGGTCAACATTTTTCTTGTACTCCTCCAGTTCCACCACCGCCATTTGCTCATCAACAATCTTGGAACCCTTCTGGAGGCACTCCTCCTCTCTCTGCCTATTTCCTGTGACTGTGATCACATATTTGGGTCCGGGCATCTTCAATTTAAGATACACGTAATATGGACGGGCCATGAAGCGGGCATATGCAGGCCTGCCCAGAATAGCATGATAGGCACTGTGGAAATCTATTACTCAAATGTCAACTTCTCCTTGCGGAAATTCTTGGAATCGCCGAAAACCACATCAGGAGTAATTTGCCCGAGTGACTTTGCTTTCTTTCCTGGAATGACTCCGTGGAACTGCATGTTGCTCTCACTAAGTTTGTACATCGGAATGCACATCCCTTGGAGAGTCTCAGCATTCAGAATATTCAGACCACTACCACCATCCATAAGAATTTTATTCAATTGGGTGCCCCCAACGACTGGGTCGACCACCAACACTTACCGCCCGGGGTAGCAACATGCACTGGGTGATCTAACTGGTCGAATGTAATGGGAGTCTTCGACCACTTCAGGTACGTCGTAGTTGCTGGAGCAACCATGTTCACTTCTCTGTTAATGACTTTTAGTCGACTCTTGCTCTCGACATCAGCAAAAATCACCAAGTTGGCATTGACCTTCGGGTAACCATCATCTTTTTCCTCCTCTTCATCCTTATCAGAGTCCTTCTCACTGGGCTGACCCTCTTGGAACTGCTGAATTAGGAGTCTGTGCTGTCAAGTGGTATGTTTGGGCAGAATCAAGTTACCCTCCTCATCCTTCTTCGTGTGAATGTGACACGGCAAATACAGGACGTCCTGGCCTAACTGATCTTTCACCTTTTTGGGCACCCACGGCCCCTTGGGCTTTCCTTTAAACTTTCCTTACGCATTCATAACTGCGACTTCAGCAGGACCTGCAGCCTCATCCTTACGCTTTTGCTTCCGACTGAGGTTTCCGCCACCGGTGTCCCGGTCGACTGGTTTCCCCTTGCCATTGCAAAGTCGGTCTTCCTCTTCGCCATTTGCATACCGAGTGGCTATTTCCATCATTCGGCTTAGAGAAATGACTCCGGAACGACCAAATTTTAGGATAAGTTCTCTATATCTGACGCCCTCCTTGAAGGCGCAAACTGCTTGGTGTTCTGACACATTCTCCACTACGTGATGAAGGGTAGTTTATCTCTGGATGAAATCTCTCAAAGTTTCACTCGGCTTCTGGACGCAATGTTGTAGTTCAGTCAGCCTAGCAGGTCACTTGCAGGTGCCTTCGAATGTCTTGATAAACACTTGGGCTAAATCTTCCCAACAGAAAATGCTTCCAGGAGCCAGTTGATTAAGCCAAGCTCTAGCTGAGCCTTCAAGCATCAAGGGGGTGCTTTATGGCTACGTCATCATTGGCTCCACCATTCTGCACTGCCACTCGGTAATCTTCCAGCCACGTGTCTGGCTTTGACTCACCAGTGAACTTGCTCACACCAGCAACCAATCTGAAGTTGGGCGGGATCTCAGCGGCTCGGATGGCTCTGCTAAAACATTCAGGTCCAGAAATGAATGCCCTTCTTAGGGAGTCCTGGACTAAGGGGTCCATAGGTGTCCGGCCTGTTATCCATGGGGCGGACTGATGGGCTGTGAAGACATGAAGGCCGAAGACTATACCTGTGTCCGGATTGGACTCTCCTTGGCGTGGAAGGCAAGCTTGGTGACCGAATATGAAAAATCCTTCTTATGTAACCAACTCTATGTAAACCCTAGATCCCCTCGGTGTCTATATAAACCAGAGGGGTTAGTCCGGAAAGGATATACTCATTGCCATAGTCATACAGGTTAGACTTCTAGGGTTTAGCCATTACGATCTCGTAGTAGATCAACTCTTGTAACACTCATATTCATCAATATCAATCAAGCGGGACGTAGGGTATTACCTCCATAGAGAGGCCCGAACCTGGGTAAACATCGTGTCCCCTATCTCCTGTTACCATCGATCCTAGACGCACAGTTCGGGACCCCCTACCCAAGATCCGCCGGTTTTGACACCGACATTGGTGCTTTCATTGAGAGTTCCACTGTGCCGTCAACAAAAGGTTTGATGGCCCCTTCAATCGTCCATAGTGACGCTATCCAAGGAGAAACCTTCCTCCCTGGACAAATTTTCGTGTTCGGCGGCTTCGTACTGCGGGCCAACTCGCTTGGCCATCTAGAGCAGATCGATAGCTACACCCCTGGCCACCAGGTCAGATTTGGAAGCTTGAACTACATCGCGGATATCCTTGGAGACTTGATCTTCAATGGATTTGAGACCGCAACGATCGCTCCTTCTCACCCCGATGAACATGACTTAAATCTGTCATCGGATAACACCCTGGAGATGGCCCCTGTTGCTGCAACGGCCTTAGAACCGGAGTAGATCGTGCCATCCGAGGCCACAGAGTCTGCGGCATTGGAGCCGTACACGGACTCGGCACCCCGCAATATTTGCGTCAAGGGAACTCCGGACTCGTCCCCAGCTATAAGTCCCGGACCGGGTACGCCTGCGGACACCGAGCTGGATCAGTTATCGATTTTCAAATTTAGCGCCGCAGACATCTTCCAGCACTCACCTTTGGGTGATGTGCTAAACTCTTTAAAGAACTTGTCCTTGGAGAAGGACTCATGGCCAAACTATGTTCGGTTTGAGCCAGAGGCTGGTGATGGGAAATTTCGCTTCCCACCCGCCACCCACTTCATAGCCACTGTCGATGACTTAACTGACATGCTTGATTATGGCTCCGAAGACATCGACGGTATGGACGACGATGCCAACATGGAGCAAGGCCAAGACCCGCCATTCACTGGACGTTGGACGGCCACCTCTTCATATGATGTGTACATGGTCGACACACCTAAAAAAAGCTAGTGACGATGACAAAGGAGATCTAGTTGCGAATAAACCTTCTAAGACACAGTCCAAGCGTCGATGCCATAAACGCCGCTCTAAGCCTCGTTGCTCAAATGACGGCAACACTGGCACCGGAGAAAATAGTACTCCGGGCGACGCACAAAACAATGAAGACCCTGTTGGGGCTGCATCCGAACAGGAGGAACAAGAAAATGGGCAAGATGACCCTGATAAACAGGCCATGCCCAATGACCCGGATGATGATAGTTATCGTCCAGTCTCCAAAGATGAGGAGAGCCTCGGCAGCAAGGATTTCATTGTGCCTGAGGCACCCCTAGAGCAGGAACGCTTCAAGCGCCAGCTAATGGCTACTGCCAGAAGCCTGAAGAAGAAGCAGCAGCTCCAGGATGATCAAGACCTGCTCATTAACAGGTGGACTGATGTCCTGGCAGCCGAAGAAAATGGCCTCGAGCTCCCAGTCAAGAGTTACCCAAAACGCAGATTGCTACCTCAGTTCGATGAGGAGGCACCAGACCCCATACCTCCCGCACGCAATGCGGACCGACCACCACATGGTCGGGATAGTGTGGCGGACTGACCACCCTGCGGTCAGGATAAAACGGCAACTCAGGCCGAACAATAGCCCGCCCCACTGCATCACAAAAACAGGGACAGAACAGCTCGGGGCCATACATACGACCTTCGGCAGGATCTAGACAATAAAACAGGACACACCAGATCAATCTACGGATCACGAGGACGCTTCCTGACTCGGGATGATGGCTACCTATTCGGACGTGACAAACCTAGACACACCCGGGCCGATAACCGCAGGCAGACTCCATCGGAGGTGCGCCGTGACGTGGCCCGATATAGAGGCGCCGCACACCCTCTCTGCTTCACAGATAAGGTGCTGGATCACGAATTCCCCGAGGGGTTCAAGCCTGTCAATATTGAATCATATGACGGAACAACCGATCCCGCGGTATGGATTGAGGATTTTATTCTCCACATCCACATGGCCCGTGGAGATGACCTCCACGCCATCAAATACCTCCCACTAAAGCTCAAAGGGCCAGCTCGACACTAGCTAAATAGCCTGCCCCAAAATTCCATCGGCAGCTGGGAGGACTTGGAAGAAGCCTTCCTTGACAACTTCCAAGGTACATATGTCCGGCCACCCGATGCCGATGACTTAAGCCACATAGTTCAGCAACCCGGAGAATCGGCCAGAAAATTCTGGACTAGGTTCCTAACCAAAAAGAACCAGATCGTTGACTGTCCGGATGTCGAAGCCCTAGCGGCCTTTAAGCATAGCATCTGTGATGAATGGCTCGCCTGCCACCTCGGCCAAGAAAAACCGAGGTCCATGGCCGCCCTCACGGCACTTATGACCTGCTTTTGCATGGGAGAGGATAGTTGGCTGGCTCGCAGTACAAACACAGCCAATGAAGCAGGCCTCTCCGAGGCTAAAAACAGCACCAGCAAGCTCCGGCGCAACAGACACAAACGCCGAAGCAATGGCGATAACACCGATGACACTACAGTTCATGCCGGATTCAGTGGCTCCAAGTCCGGCCAGCGAAAAAAGCCCTATAAAAGGAACGGCAGAGGACCATCCAGCTTGGACCGCATACTCGATCGTCCGTGCCAGATACATGGCACGCCAGACAAACCGGCCAACCATACTAACAGAGATTGCCGGGTCTTTAAGCAAGCCAGCAAGATAAACAGCGGAAACAAGCAAGGGGAATCGCAGAGCGAGGACGAAGACGAGGAGCCCCGGGAGCCGAACACTGAGGGGCAGAAGAAATTCCCGCCTCAAGTCAAAACTGTAAACATGATATATGCTACACACATCCCCAAAAGGGAGCACAAGCGCACACTCACGGATGTTTATGCGGTAGAGCCAGTCGCCCCAAAATTCAACCCATGGTCGTCATTCCCGATCACCTTTGATCGTCATGATCATCCAACCAGCATCCGTCATGGCGGGTGATACGTCTCCAACGTATCTATAATTTTTGATTGCTCCCTGCTATATTATCTACTGTTTTGGACATTATTGGGCTTTATTATCCACTTTTATATTATTTTTGGGACTAACCTATTAACCGGAGGCCCAGCCCAGAATTGTTGTTTTTTGCCTATTTTAGGGTTACGAAGAAAAGGAATATCAAACGGAGTCCAAATGGAATGAAACCTTCTGGAACATGATTTTCTCACCGAACATGATCCAGGAGACTTGGACCCTACATCAAGCAACCAACAGGGAGGCCACGAGATAGGGGCGCGCCTACCCCCCCCTCCCAGACGCGCCCTCCACCCTCGTGGGCCCCCTGTTGCTCCACCGACGTACTTCTTCCTCCTATATATACCAACGTACCCCCAAACAATCAGATATGGAGCCAAAACCCTAATTCCACCGCCGTAACTTTCTGTATACACGAGATACCATCTTGGGGCCTGTTTCGGAGCTCTGTCGGAGGGGGCATCAATCACGGAGGGCTTCTACATCAACACCATAGCCTCTCCGATGAAGTTTCAGTATTTTACCTTAGACCTACGGGTCCATAGTTATTAGCTAGATGGCTTCTTCTCTCTTTTTGGATCTCAATACAAAGTTCTCCCCCTCTCTTGTGGAGATCTATTCGATGTAATCTTCTTTTGCGGTGTGTTTGTTGAGACCGATGAATTGTGGGTTTATGATCAAGTTTATCTATGAACAATATTTGAATCTTCTCTGAATTCTTTTATGTATGATTGGTTATCTTTGCAAGTCTCTTCGAGTTATCAATTTGGTTTGGCCTACTAGATTAATCTTTCTTGCAATGGGAGAAGTGCTTAGCTTTGGGTTCAATCTTGCAGTGTCCTTTCCCAGTGACAGTAGGGACAGCAAGGCACGTATTGTATTGCTGCCATCGAGGATAACAAGATGGGGTTTTATCATATTGCATGAATTTATCCCTCTACATCATGTCATCTTACTTAAGGCGTTACTCTGTTCTTATGAACTTAATACTCTAGATGCATGCTGGATAGCGGTCGGTGTGGAGTAATAGTAGTAGATGCATGCAGGAGTTGGTCTAATTGTCTTGGACGTGATGCCTATATACATGATCACACCTAGATATTCTCATAACTATGCTCAATTCTGTCAATTGCTCAACAGTAATTCATTCACCCACCATAAAATACCTATGCTCTTGAGAGAAGCCACTAGTGAAATCTATGGCCCCGGGTCTATCTTCATCATATTAATCTTCCAATACTTAGTTATTTTCATTGATTTTATTTTACTTTGAATCTTTATCATCAAAATACCAAAAATATCATCTTATCATATCTATCAGATCTCACTCTCGTAAGTGACCGTTGATACGTCTTCGTCGTATCTACTTTTCCAAACACTTTTGCCCTTGTTTTGGACTCCAACTTGCATGATTTGAATGGAACTAACCCGGACTAACGCTGTTTTCAGCAGAATTACCATGGTGTTATTTATGTGCAGAAACAAAAGTTCTTGGAATGACCTGAAACTTCACGGAACACCTTTTCAGAAAATATAAAAAATCCTTGCAAAAGATGAAGGCCAGGGGGTCCACCACCTGTCCACGAGGGTGGGGGCCACGCCTGCCCCCCTAGGGCGTGCCCCTACCTCGTGGGACCCCTGGAGCTCCTCCGACCTCAAGACCAACTCTATATATTTTCTTTCGGGGAGAAGAAATCGTCACGTTTTACGATACGGAGCCGCCACCAAGCCCTAAAACCTCTCGGGAGGGCTGATTTGGAGTCCGTTCGGGGATCCGGAGAGGGGAATCCGTCGCCATCGTCATCATCAACCATCCTGCATCACCGTAGGCTTGCTGGACGGTGATGGGTTGGATGGGATCTATCATGTAATCGAGTTAGTTTTGGTAGGGTTTGATCCCTAGTATCCACTATGTTCTGAGATTGATGTTGCTATGACTTTGCTATGCTTAATGCTTGTCACTAGGGCCCGAGTGCCATGATTTCAGATCTAAACCTATTGTGTTTTCATCAATATATGAGAGTTCTTGATCCTATCTTGCAAGTCTATAGTCACCTATTATGTGTTATGATCCGTTAACCCCGAAGTGACAATAATCGGGATACTTACCGGTGATGACCATAGTTTGAGGAGTTCATGTATTCACTATGTGTTAATGATTTGTTCCGGTACTCAATTAAAAGGAGGCCTTAATATCCCTTATTTTCCGTAAGGACCCCGCTGCCACGGGGGGGTAGGACAAAAGATGTCATGCAAGTTCTTTTCCATAAGCACGTATGACTATATTCGGAATACATGCCTACATTATATCAATGAACTGGAGCTAGTTCTGTGTCACCCTAGGTTATGATTGTTACCTGATGAACCGCATCCGGCATAATTCTCCATCACTGATCCATTGCCTATGAGCTTTCCATATATTGTTCTTCGCTTATTTACTTTTCCGTTGCTATTGCTATCATCACTACAAAATACCAAAAACATTACTTTTGCTATCATTAACTTTTGCTACCGTTACCACTACTATCATATTACTTTGCTACTAAACACTTTGCTACAGATATTAAGTTTCCAGGTGTGGTTGAATTGACATCTCAACTGCTAATACTTGAGAATATTCTTTGGCTCCCCTTGTGTCGAATCAATAAATTTGGGTTGAATACTCTACCCTCGAAAACTGTTGTCATCCCCTATACTTGTGGGTTATCAAGACTATTTTCTGGCGCCGTTGCCGGGGAGCATAGCTCTATTCTTTGAGTCACTTGGGATTTATATCTGCTTATCATTATGAAGAACTTGAGGGATCCTAAAACCAAGATTTATCCCTCAACTACGGGGGGAGGTAAGGAACTGCCATCTAGCTCTCCACTTGATTCACCTTCTGTTTTGAGTAAGCTTGCGACACCTAAACCTGCTTCTGCTATTCGTTCTGATATGTCGCATGTTATTGATGATGCCACTTCTACTATGCATGATACTTATGATGATACTACTTCTATGCTTGACACTACTGTGCCACTTAGTGAATTTCTTGATGAACAACTTGCTAGGGCTAGAGAGAATGAAAATATTGAATCTAATAATACTGATGAAAGTGATGATGAAGACTTGCCTGTTATTCCTAAGGGTTATGTTTTTGATAAAGAAGCTTCTTTAGCTATTTTAGCTTGCAAAGATAGATACGAACTCAAGAGGTTATTAGCTAAATGGAATCAGCAATCTCTAAATGCTAGAATGAAACCTGACCCTGCTTTTGCTACTTCACCTATCTATGTTACCGATAAGGATTATGAATTCTCTGTTGATCCTGATATAGTTACTTTGGTTGAATCTGATCCTTTTCATGGTTATGAATCTGAAGCTGTTGTGGCACATCTTACTAAATTAAATGATATAGCTACCCTGTTCACTAATGATGAGAGAACTCGTTACTTTTATATCCTTAAAATATTTTCGTTCTCATTAAAGGGTGATGCTAAGATATGGTTTAATTCTCTTGATCTTGGTTGTGTGCGTAGTCCCCAGGATATGAATTATTACTTCTCTGCTAAATATTTCCCTGCTCATAAGAAACAAGCTACTTTGAGGGATATATATAATTTTGTGCAAATTGAAGAAGAGAGTCTCCCACAAGCTTGGGGGAGGCTTCTCAAGTTACTTAATGCTTTGCCTGATCATCCTCTTAAGAAAAATGAAATACTTGATATCTTTTATAATGGACTAACCGATGCTTCCAGAGATTACCTGGATAGTTGTGCTGGTTCTGTTTTCAGGGAAAGAACACCGAATGAAGCTGAAATTTTATTGAATAATATGTTGACAAATGAAAATAATTGGACACCTCCTAAGCCAGTTCCTGAGCCTATTCCTAAACCAACTCCGAAAAAGAGGGGTATTCTGTTTCTCAGTCCTGAAGGTATGCAAGAGGCAAAGAAATCTATGAAAGAAAAAGGTATTAAAGCGGAAGATGTTAAGAATTTACTTCCTATTGAAGAAATACATGGTCTTAATTTACCGCCTATTGAAGAAACATATGAGCTTAATCCATCACCTATTGAAGAAACTCGTGGTCTTGATAACCCGACACAGGTAGTAAAGGTATATTCTCTCTATAGATTTGATGAAGGTGATATCCCTCGTTATAAGTCTGCTAGACAATGCTTAGATGAGTTTGACAATTTCATTGTTAAACCAGAAAACTTCAATGCTTGTTTTGGTAGACAATTGAAATACAATTCAAATATGCTTGAGCACTTGGGTGATTATATGGCTAATGTCAAAGGTGAAATTAAACTTATTAGCAAACATGCTTCTATGGTTACCACTCAAGTAGAACAAGTACTTAAAGCTCAAAATGATTTGCTCAATGAATTGAATAGTAAGAATAATGATAATGGTGTTCGAGTGGCTACTAGAACTGGTAGAATGACTCAGGAACCTTTGTATCCTGAATGCCATCCTAAAAGGATTGAGCAAGATTCTCAGAGAAATAATATAGATGCACCTAGTCCCTCTAATAGGAAGAAAAAGAAAATGATAGGACTTTGCATGCTTCTAGTAAACCTATTACTGAAACACCTGAGAATCCAAATGATATTTCTATCTCTGATGCTGAAACACAATCTAGTAATGAACCTAAAACTAGTGATAATGTTAACGATAATGTTCATGATGATGCTAAACCTAGTAATGATAATGATATAGAAATTGAACATGCTATTGATCTTGATAACCCAGAATCAAAGAATCAACGTTATGATAAGAAAGACTTTGTTGCTAGGAAACATGGTAAAGAAAGAGAGCCTTGGGTTCAGAAACCCATGCCTTTTCCTCCCAAACCATCCAAGAAAAAGGATGATGAGGATTTTGAGCGCTTTGCTGAAATGATTAGACCTATCCTTTTGCGTATGCGATTAACTGATATGCTCAAAATGAATACTTATGCTAAGTATATGAAAGATATTGTTACAAATAAAAGAAAGATACTGGAAGCTAAAATTTCCACCATGCTTGCTAATTATACTTTTGAGGGTGGAATACCTAAGAAACTAGGAGATCCCGGTGTACCAACTATACCATGCTCCATTAAAAGAAACTATGTTAAAACTGCTTTATGTGATCTTGGAGCCGGTGTTAGTGTTATGCCTCTCTCTTTATATCGTAGACTTGATTTGAATAAGTTGACACCTACTAAAATATCTTTGCAAATGGCTGATAAATCAACTGCTATACCTGTCGGTATTTGTGAGGATGTGCCTGTTGTAGTTGCAAACGTTACTATTTTAACGGAATTTGTTATTCTTGATATTCCCGACGACGATAGTATGTTTATTACTCTTGGAAGACCCTTTTTGAATACTGCAGGGGCTGTTATTGATTGCACTAAAGGCAATGTCGCTTTTCATGTTAATGGTAATGAGCATACGGTACACTTTCCGAGGAAACAACCTCAAGTTCATAGTATCAAATCTATTGGAAAAATTCCATCGATTATATTTGGAGGTTTTGAATTTCCTCTTCCTACTGTAAAGAAGAAATATGATATTCTTATTATTGGGGATGTGCATATCCCCATTGAGGTAACATAGTGTTATTCGAAATTTCTACGGTTCCATGTTATACGGAATGAGGTCGTTAACAAGACTTGATAAACCTTGTTAGTGGATTCCTTTTGATGAGCATGAGATGGATGAAACTAGAAGGCACAACCTTCAGTACCCCACTTTTACTTTTTGTTACTTATATTAAATAAAATAAAAATAGTATTTTTATGTCTATTATCTGAATTATCCGTGCAATATAAAAATACCCCGAAAATAAAAGTTCTCCAAATGCCCTGAAATTTAAATATGATTTTTTCTGGAATATTTGGCACTAAGAACACAGCAGGAGGAGCTAGCACCTGGCCACGAGGGTCAGGGGCACGCCCTACCCCATGGGTGCGCCCCCTGCCTCATGGGCCCGCAGTGGCCCTCCTCCACTTATCCTTTCACCCACATACTCCTTCTTCCTCCCACAAGCACGAATATCCAGCTCAAGCACGAGTTCTAGCTCATTTTGCTGCGATTTTCGATCTCCTTGCTCAAAGCACCTCTCACAAAATTGCTTGGGGAGATTGTTCCTTGGTATGTGACTCCTCCATTGGTCCAATTAGTTTTTGTTCTAGTGCTTTATTCATTGCAAATTTGTGCTGCCTAGGTGACCATGTTCTTGAGCTTGCATGTCAAATTTATATGGTTCCAAGTAGTTTTGATGCATGATATAGGCTCTAGGCACTTGCATGAGTAGTTGCTATCAATATTATTGAGTTTGGTTCACTTTTATTTTGAAGCTACTAAAAATTTCAGAATTTTTCAGAACATTATGAAGAGATTTTTGAGGGGCTCATCGAGCCGAAGCTCAAGGGAAAAGAAAAATGAAGAGGCACAGAAGCCCAAATATAATTTGCCTCGCTCCGCGGAGGTCAGGCTGTGTGAATGGCCCTCCGATGATTTCTTGAGCCACAGGGATTTATGAGGATTTTTATGAACTGGCTAATAATGCAGGCCTCACCGACTTCCTCCACGACCAACGTGAACAGTATCTCTTACTCACCAATACTTTTGTGCAAAACTTCTACTATTATCCTACGGAATCACCTCCTTCAGTAGAGTTTCATTTATATGATGTGGTTAAGAAGATGTCACTTTATGATTTTTGTCGGGTTTGTTTGATCCCTTTCAAGGGCAAAATAGAGGAACCACATCGTGACGATGTGGATGGGTTTATTGATACTATCACCGTAGGGGAAACGAGGAAGGTTTCCGATGCACGAATCACTAGCATACATTTTCCTGTTTTACGCTACTTTGCAATATTTGCTAGTCGTTGCTTAATTGCTCGCGGAAACTATGGAAACCTTAGTGTTCCTGATATTATTATTTTGTTCCATGGTTTATTCTGTGATAACTCTGTGAGTATGGGCGGTACTATTGCTAAACGGTTGAGTCTGAACCATACAAAGGGCCCCATATTTGGGGGTATCTATGCTTCACGCCTAGCTGCACATTTTAACATACCTGTTAGGCATTATGAGAAGGAAGAAAAATTGTTGCCTCATGTTTATTTAGATTATAAGAGTATGGTAGCACATGATTTCATTATAAAGAATAGGGAAGGGGAGCTTAAATACAAATTGTTCTTTGATAAACATCATCCGGAGACTATTACCTTGTCTGCTCCTTCCTTGTTTGATTTATCTGCAGGCCAGTACCTCGTCTCGCCGGAGGACATTCACGCCTATCGGAACCCTGCACCAGCCACAGATCTAGAGTCGAAACCACAAGTTGATCCTCCACGACAGTCTAATTACTAGTGGGATCCGGAGATGATTGCCAACCAGTGGCAGGCAGAGTCTTCTTCATCGCAGTACGACCCCAACTATTATTATGGATATCCGCCAGGCCAGCCGTGGCCATAGACCAACTTAGGCCAAAAGCCTAAGCTTGGGGGAGTACGTATTTGCCACCGACATTACATTTATGTTCACACACTCATTGCTAGGTGTCGGTGGTCATACTTTTTCATTGTATCATCCATGCTAGTTTATTTCCTTTTTGTGCTTTCTTCTTGTGTGTTTAATAAACCTTAAGAAAAACCAAAAAAATTAGTTGTAGCTTTTAATTAGTTTACTTTCCATGCTTGTAGTAGTAATTAAAAAGAAAACCCAAAAAGATTTCATGTTCTTCTTTTGCTTGTTGGGAGCTTTCCCGTGTAAATAGTTTTATTTCTTTTCTTTGGGGGTCGATAGGAGAAGACCATGATTAAATTGTTGTAGTGGCTCTTATTTGCATAATTGTTGATCTAACAAAAGAGCCCATATTGCCTTGCCTTCTCCTGTTTATTGAATGCTTGCAGATTCCAGCTTAGACCAATGCACGCGCACTATTATTATTATTCACATCATTCGGTCGTGCAAGTGAAAGGCAGTTATGACGATATATGATGGACTGACTGAGATGAGAAAAGCTGGTATGAACTCGGCCTCTTTTGTTTTTGTAAATATGATTAGTTCATCGTTCCTGATTCAGACTATTATGAATAAACATGTTTGCAGTGACAACTAGAGATCATAGTTTCTTGTGCCATGCTTGATTAGCTATGAGTTATAATGGTTTACCTTGCGTGCCAACATGCTATTAAAATGGTTGTGATGTGGTATGATAGGGTGGTATCCTCCTCTGAATGATTTAAGTGACTCGACTTGGCGCATGTTCACGCATGTAGTTGAAACAAAATCAACATAGCCTTCACGATATTTATGTTCATGGTGGATTATATCCTACTCATGCTTGCATTCGGTTTTGATTAATTTTAATGCATGTTCATGACTATTGTCGCTCTCTAGCTGGTCGCTTCCCAGTATTTTGCTAGCCTTCGCCTGTACAAAGCGGGAATACTGCTTGTGCATCCAACTCCATAAACCCCAAAGTTATTCCATATGAGTCCACCATACCTACCTATTTACGGTATCTACCTGTTGTTCCAAGTAAATTTGTATGTGCCAAACTCTAAACCTTCAAATAAATATCCTGTTTTGTATGCTCGAATAGCTCATGTATCAACTAGGGTTGTCTGTATCTCCCATGTTAGGCGGGTTATTCTCAAGAGGAGTGGACTCTGCTTCTCACTCACGAGAAAAATGGCTAGTCACCGGGATGCCCAGTCCCATGCTTTATGCAAACTAAATCAAAATAATTGCAAACAAAACTCCCCTGGGACTCTTGTTAGTTAGAGGCACTCGTTGTTTCAATCAAGCCATGGATTGATGCTTGTTGGTGGAGGGGGAGTATAAACTTTACCATTCTGTTTGGGAACCGCCTATAATGTGTGTAGCATGGAAGATATCGCCATCTCTTGGTTGTTATGTTGACAATGAAAGTATACCGCTCAAAATATTATTCATCTCTATTTCAAAACCGAGCTCTGGCACCTCTACAAATCCCTACTTCCCTCTGTGAAGGGCCTATTTACTTTCATGTTGAGTCATCATCTTCTTATTAAAAAGCACCAGTTGGAGAGCACCACTGTCATTTGCATTCATTACTGTTAGTTTACATTGAGTATGACTTGACTGGATCTCTTTTTACCATGAATTACAATGTCTAGTCAGTCCTTGATCTTTAAAGGTGCTCTGCATTTATGTTTTGCGGTCTCGGAAAGGGCTAGCGAGATACCATCTTGTTATATCATATTATGATTGTTTTGAGAAAGTGTTGTCATCCGAGATTTATTATTATTGCTCGCTAGTTGATTATGCCATTGATATGAGTAAACTTGAGACCTAAGCGTTACTGTGAATGTGGTTAGTCATAATCTTTGCTGAAAACTTGAATGCTAGCTTTACATATTTACAACAACAAGAGCAAATAGAGTTTGTAAAAGTTTTTTCTTTATCACTTTCAGTTTGTCAACTAAATTGCTTGAGGACAAGCAAAGGTTTAAGCTTGGGGGAGTTGATACGTATCCGTCGTATCTACTTTTCCAAACACTTTTGCCCTTGTTTTGGACTCTAACTTGCATGATTTGAATGGAACTAACTCGGACTGACGCTGTTTTCAGCAGAATTGCCATGGTGTTATTTATGTGCAGAAACAAAAGTTCTCGGAATGACCTGAAACTTCATGGAACACCTTTTCGAAAAATATAAAAAATCCTTGCAAAAGATGAAGGCCAGGGGGCCCACCACCTGTCCACGAGGGTGGGGGGAGCGCCTGCCCCCCTAGGGCGCGCCCCCTACCTCGTGGCCCCCCTGGAGCTCCTCCGACCTCGAGACCAACTCTATATATTTGCTTTCGGGGAGAAAAATATCAGAGAGAAGAAATCATCATGTTTTACGATACGGAGCCGCCGCCAAGCCCTAAAACCTCTCGGGGGGCTGATCTGGAGTCCGTTCGGGGCTCCGGAGAGGGGAATCCATCGCCATCGTCATCATCAACCATCCTCCATCACCAATTTTATGATGCTCACCGCCATGCGTGAGTAATTCCATCGTAGGCTTGCTGGACGATGATGGGTTGGATGGGATCTATCATGTAATCAAGTTAGTTTTGTTAGGGTTTGATCCCTAGTATCCACTATGTTCTGAGATTGATGTTGCTATGACTTTGCTATGCTTAATGCTTGTCACTAGGGCCCGAGTGCCATGATTTCATATCTGAACCTATTATGTTTTCATCAATATATGAGAGTTCTTGATCCTATCTTGCAAGTCTATAGTCACCTATTATGTGTTATGATCAGTTAACCCCGAAGTGACAATAATCGGGATACTTACTGATGATGACCATAGTTTGAGGAGTTCATGTATTCACTATGTGTTAATGCTTTGTTTCGGTACTCTATTAAAAGGAGGCCTTAATATCCCTTAGTTTTCGTAAGGACCCCGCTGCCACGGGAGGGTAGGACAAAAGATGCCATGCAAGTTCTTTTCCATAAGCACGTATGACTATATTCGGAATACATGCCTACATTATATCAATGAACTGGAGCTAGTTCTGTGTCACCCTAGGTTATGACTATTACATTATGAACCACATCTGGCATAATTCTTCGCTTATTTACTTTTCCGTTGCTATTGTTATCATCACTACAAAATACCAAAAACATTACTTTTGCTATCATTACCTTTTGCTACCATTACCACTACTATCATATTACTTTGCTACTAAACACTTTGCTGCAGATATTAAGTTTCCAGGTGTGGTTGAATTGACAACTCAGCTTCTAGTACTTGAGAATATTCTTTGGCTCCCCTTGTGTCGAATCAATAAATTTGGGTTGAATACTCTACCCTCGAAAACTGTTGCGATCCCCTATACTTGTGGGTTATCAACCGTGTAGGGATTGACAACCCCTTATCGCGTTGGTTGCGAGGATTTTTTTGTAGGTGCGAGGGAGTCGCACGTAGCCTCCTACTGGATTGATACCTTGGTTCTCAAAAACTGAGGGAAATACTTATGCTATGTTGCTGCACCACCCTTTCCTCTTCAAGGGAAAACCAACGCAAGTGCTCAAGAGGTAGCAAGAAGGATTTCTGCCGCCGTTGCCGGGGAGGTCTACGCAAAAGTCAACATACCAAGTACCCATCACAAACCCTTATCTCCCGCATTACATTATTTGCCATTTTCCTCTCGTTTTCCTCTCCCCCACTTCACCCTTGTCGTTTTATTCGCCCTCTCTCTCTATCCTCCCTCTCTTTCTCTATTTGCCTCTTTTTGCCCGTTTCTTGTTTGCTTGTGTGTTGGATTGCTTGCTTGTCTCGATGGCTCAAGATAATACTAAATTGTGTGACTTTACCAATACCAACAACAATGATTTTATTAGCACTCCGATTGCTCCTCTTACCGATGCTGAATCTTGTGAAATTAATGTTGCCTTGCTGAATCTTGTCATGAAAGATCCGTTTTCCGGCCTTCCTAGTGAAGATGTCGCTACCCATCTAGATAGCTTCGTTGATTTGTGTGATATGCAAAAGAAAAAAGATGTGGATAATGATATTTTTAAATTGAAGCTATTTCCTTTTTCGCTTAGAGATCGTGCTAAAGCTTGGTTTTCGTCTTTGCCTAAAAATAGTATTGATTCGTGGAATAAGTGCAAAGATGCTTTTATCTCTAAGTATTTTCCTCCCGCTAAGATCATCTCTCTTAGAAACGATATTATGAATTTTAAGCAACTTGATCATGAACATGTTGCACAAGCTTGGGATAGGATGAAATTAATGATACGTAATTGCCCTACTCATGGTTTGAATTTGTGGATGATTATACAAAAATTTTATGCCGGATTGAATTTTGCTTCTAGAAATCTTTTAGATTCGGCCGCGGGAGGCACTTTTATGGAAATCACTTTAGGAGAAGCTACTAAAATCCTAGATAATATTATGGTTAATTATTCTCAATGGCACACTTAAAGATCTACTAATAAGAAAGTGCATGCGATAGAAGAAATTAATGTTTTGAGTGGAAAGATGGATGAACTTATGAAATTATTTTCTAATGAAAGTGTTTCTTCCAACCCTAATGATATGCCTTTGTCTACTTTGATTGAGAATAATAATGAATCTATGGATGTGAATTTTGTTGGTAGGAACAATTTTGGTAACAACGTGTATAGAGGAAACTTTAATCCTAGGTCGTATCCTAGTAATCCCTCTAATAATTATGGTAATTCCTACAACAATTCTTATGGACATTATAATAAGATGCCCTCTGATTTTGAATCTAATATTAAAGAATTTATTACTTTGCAAAAGAATTTCAATGCTTTGATTGAAGAAAAATTGCTTAAGATTGATGAGTTGGCTAGGAACGTTGACATAATTTCTCTTGATTTTGATTCTTCGAAACTTAGATCTATTCCACCTAAGCATGATATCAATGAGTCCCTCAAAGCCATGAGAATTTCCATTGATGAGTGCAAAGAAAGAACCGCTAGGATTCGTGCCAAGAAAGATTCCTTTATAAGAGTGTGTTCTTCTAGTTTCCATGATATTAAAGATGAAGATCTAAAAGTTATTGATGTGTCCCCTATTAAATCTTTGTTTTTCAATATGAATCTTGATATTGATGGGACTGAATATGATCCACCTTTACCTAGAAGACGTTCCAAGAATTCGGAGTTTTTAGATCTTGATGCTAAAATTGATAAAAGTGGGATTGAAGAGATCAAAACTTTAAATATTGATGAACTCACTATTTTGGGTTTCAAGGAATTTAATTATGATAATTGCTCTTTGATATACTTTATTTCCTTGTTGCAATCCGTGCTAAATTCTCCTCATGCTTATAGCCAACATAAAGCTTTTACCAAACATATCATTGATGCTTTGATGCAATCTTATGAAGAAAAACTTGAATTGGAAGTTTCTATCCCTAGAAAACTTTATGAAGAGTGGGAACCTACTATTAAAATTAAAATTAAAGATCATGAATGCTATGCTTTGTGTGATTTGGGTGCTAGTGTTTCCACGATTCCAAAGACTTTGTGTGATTTGTTAGGTTTCCGTGATTTTGATGATTTCTCTCTAAACTTGCACCTTGCAGATTCCACTATTAAGAAACCTATGGGAAGAATTAATGGTGTTCTTATTGTTTCAAATAGGAATTATGTGCCCGTAGATTTTATCGTTCTTGATATAGATTGCAATCCTTCATGTCCTATTATTCTTGGTAGACCTTTCCTTAGAACGATTGGTGCAATTATTGATATGAAGGAAGGAAATATTAGATTCCAATTTCCATTAAGGAAAGTCATGGAACACTTCCCTAGAAATAAAATTAAATTACCTTATGAATCTATTATGAGAGCCACTTATGGATTGCCTACCAAATATGGCAATACCTAGATCTATCCTTATTTTTTATGCCTAGCTAGGGGCGTTAAACGTTAGCGCTTATTGGGAGGCAACCCAATTTTATTTTTATTCCTTGCTTTTTGCTCCTGCTTAGTAATAAATAATTTATATAGCCTCTGTTTTGGTTGTGTTTTTTGTGTTTAATTAGTGTTTGTGCCAAGTAGAACCGTTGGGAAGACTTGGGGAAAGTCTTGTTAATCTTGATGTAAAAACACAAACTTTAGCGCTCACGAGAACTGCTGCCATTTTTATTTCGAAAGTGATATTTATTTAATTATTTTTGCATATGATTAATAGATAAATTCCTCATGTCCAGAAATTTATTTTAGAATTTTTGGGGCTCCAGATCTTTCGCTAGCTACAGATTACTACAGACTGTTCTGTTTTTGACAGATTCTGTTTTTCGTGTGTTGTTTGCTTATTTTGATGAATCTATGGCTAGTAAAATAGTTTATAAACCATAGAGAAGTTGTAATACAGTAGGTTTAACACCAATATAAATAAAGAATGAGTTCATTACAGTACCTTGAAGTGGTCCTTTGTTTTCTTTCGCTAACAGAGCTCACGAGATTTTCTACTTTAAGTTTTGTGTTGTGAAGTTTTCAAGTTTTGGGTAAAGATTTGATGGATTATGGAACAAGGAGTGGCAAGAGCCTAAGCTTGGGGATGCCCATGGCACCCCCAAGATAATCTAAGGACACCTAAAAGACAAAGCTTGGGGATGCCCCGGAAGGCATCCCCTCTTTCGTCTACTTCTATCGGTAACTTTACTTGGAGCTATATTTTTATTCACCACATGATATGTGTTTTGCTTGGAGCATCTTGTATGATTTGAGTCTTTATTTGTTAATTTACCACAATCATCCTTGCTGTACACACCTTTTGATATAAACACTCATGATTCAGAAATTATTAGAATACTCTATGTGCTTCACTTATATCTTTTGAGTTATATAGTTTTGCTCTAGTGCTTCACTTATATCTTTTAGAGCACGGTGGTGGATTTTTTTATAGAAACTATTGATCTCTCATGCTTCACTTAGATTATTTTGAGAGTCTTAAATAGCATGGTAATTTGCTTAAATAATCCTATATGCTAGGTATACAAGATTAATAATAAAATTCTCTTATGAGTGTGTTGAATACTATGAGAAGTTTGATGCTTGATAATTGTTTTGAGATATGGAGATGGTGATATTAAAGTCATGCTAGTTGAGCAGTTCTGAATTTGAGAAATACTTGTGTTAAAGTTTGTGATTCCCGTAGCATGCACGTATGGTGAACCGTTATGTGATGAAGTCGGAGCATGATTTATTTATTAATTGTCTTCCTTATGAGTGGCGGTCGGGGACGAGCGATGGTCTTTTCCTACCAATCTATCCCCCTAGGAGCATGCACGTAATACTTTGCTTTGATAACTTGTAGATCTTTGTAATAAATATATGAGTTCTTTATGACTAATGTTGAGTCCATGGATTATACGCACTCTCACCCTTCCATCATTGCTAGCCTCTCTAATATCGCGCATCTTTCGCCGATATCATACACCCACCATGTACCTTCCTCAAAACAGCCACCATACCTACCTATCATGGCATTTCCATAGCCATTCCGAGATATATTGCCATGCAACTTTCCACCATTCCGTTTATTATGACACACTCCATCATTGTCATATTGCTTTGCATGATCATGTAGTTGACATCGTATTTTTGGCAAAGCCACCGTTCATAATTATCTCATACATGTCACTCATGAGTCATTGCATACCCCGGTACACCGCCGGAGGCATTCACATAGAGTCATATTTTGTTCTAAGTATCGAGTTGTAATTCTTGAGTTGTAAGAAAATAAAAGTGTGATGATCATCATTATTAGAGCATTGTCACAAGTGAGGAAAGGATGATGGAGACTATGATTCCCCCACAAGTCGGGATGAGACTCCGGACGAAAAATAAAATAAAATAAAAAGAGGCCAAAGAAGCCCAAATAAAAAAAGAGGCCATAAAAGAAGAGAAAAGGCTCAAATAAAACAATGAGAGAAAAAGAGAGAAGCGACAATGCTACTATCCTTTTACCACACTTGTGCTTCAAAGTAGCACCATGATCTTCATGATAGAGAGTCTCCTATGTTGTCACTTTCATATACTAGTGGGAATATTTCATTATATAACTTGGCTTGTATATTCCAATGATGGGCTTCCTCAAAATGCCCTAGGTCTTCGTGAGCAAGCGAGTTGGATGCACACCCACTTAGTTTCTTTTTTTGAGCTTTCATATACTTATAGCTCTAGTGCATCCGTTGCATGGCAATCCCTACTCACTCACATTAATATCTATTGATGGGCATCTCCATAGCCCGTTGATACGCCTAGTTGATGTGAGACTATCTTCCCTTTTTGTCTCCTCCACAACCACCATTCTATTCCACCTAAAGTGTTATGTCCATGGCTCACGCTCATGTATTGCGTGAAGATTGAAAAAGTTTTGAGAATGTCAAAAGTATGAAACAATTGCTTGGCTTGTCATCGGAGTTATGCATGATTTAAATACTTTGTGTGGTGAAGATAGACCATAGCCAGACTATATGATTTTGTAGGGATAACTTTCTTTGGCCATGTTATTTTGAAGAGACATAATTGCTTAGTTAGTATGCTTGAAGTATTATTATTTTTATGTCAATATTAAACTTTTGTCTTGAATATTTCGGATCTGAATATTCATGCCACAATTAAGAAGAATTACATTGAAATTATGCCAAGTAGCATTCCACATCAAAAATTCTGTTTTTATCATTTACCTACTCGAGGACGAGCAGGAATTAAGCTTGGGGATGCTTGATACGTCTCCAACGTATCTATAATTTTTGATTGCTCCATGTTGTATTTTCTACTGTTTTGGACATTATTGGGCTTTATTATCCACTTTTATATTATTTTTGGGACTAACCTATTAACCGGCGGCCCAGCCCAGAATTGCTGTTTTTTTGCCTATTTTAGGGTTTCGAAGAAAAGGAATATCAAATGGAATCCAAACGGAATGAAACCTTCTGGGGCGTGATTATCTCACCGAACATGATCCAAGAGACTTGGACCCTACGTCAAGCAACCAACAAGGAGGCCACGAAGTAGGGGGCATGGCTACCCCCCCCAAGGCGCGCCCTCCACCTTCGTGGGCCCCCTGTTGCTCCACCGACGTACTTCTTCCTCTTATATATACCTGCGTACCCCCAAACGATCAGATACAGAGCCAAAACCCTAATTCCACCGCTGTAACTTTCCGTATCCACGAGATCCCATCTTGGGGCCTGTTTTGGAGCTCCGCCGGAGGGGGCATCGATCACGGAGGGCTTCTACATCAACACCATAGCCTCTCCCATGAAGTGTGAGTAGTTTACCTCAGACCTACGGGTCCATAGTTATTAGCTAGATGGCTTCTTCTCGCTTTTTGGATCTCAATACAAAGTTATCCCCCTCTCTTGTGGAGATCTATTCGATGTAATCTTCTTTTGCGGTGTGTTTGTTGAGACCGATGAATTGTGGGTTTATGATCAAGTTTATCTATGAACAATATTTGAATCTTCTCTGAATTCTTTTATGTATGATTGGTTATCTTTGCAAGTCTCTTTGAATTATCAGTTTGGTTTGGCCTACTACATTGATCTTTCTTGCAATGGGAGAAGTGCTTAGCTTTGGGTTCAATCTTGCGGTGTCCTTTCCCAGTGACAGTTGGGGCAGCAAGGCACGTATTGTATTGTTGCCATCGAGGATAACAAGATGGGTTTTTTTATCATATTGCATGAATTTATCCCTCTACATCATGTCATCTTGCTTAAGGTGTTACTCTGTTCTTATGAACTTAATACTCTAGATGCATGCTGGATAGCGGTCGATGTGTGGAGTAATAGTAGTAGATGCAGGCAGGAATCGGTCTACTTGTATTGGACGTGATTCCTATATACATGATCATACCTAGATATTCTCATAACTATACTCAATTCTGTCAATTGCTCAACAGTAATTCGTTCACCCACCGTAAAATACCTATGCTCTTGAGAAAAGCCACTAGTGAAACCTATGGCCCCCGAGTCTATCTTCATCATATTAATCTTCCAATACTTAGTTATTTTCATTGCTTTTATTTTACTTTGCATCTTTATCATAAAAATACCAAAAATATTATCTTATCATATCTATCAGATCTCACTCTCGTAAGTCACCGTGTAGGGATTGACAACCCCTTATCGCGTTGGTTGCGAGGATTTATTTGTTTTGTGTAGGTGCGAGGGACTCGCGCGTAGCCTCCTATTGGATTGATACCTTGGTTCTCAAAAACTGAGGGAAATACTTAAGCTACTTTGCTGCACCACCCTTTCCTCTTCAAGGGAAAACCAACGCAAGTGCTCAAGAGCTAGTAGCGGGTCGGCCGTATTGGTACTCGACCCAATCATCGACGGATTTCACATGAAACGAGTCCTAATGGATGGTGGTAGCAGCCTCAACCTGCTCTATCAGGATACAGTATGGAAAATGGGCATTAATCCCTCACGAATCAAGCCCACGATAACTACCTTTAAAGGAGTTATACCAGGCATAGAGTCCTGTTGTACGGGCTCAATCACGCTGGAGGTGGTCTTCGGTTTCCCGGATAACTTCCGAAGCGAAGAGCTACTCTTCGATATCGCCCCCTTCCGCAGCGGCTACCACGCACTACTCGGACGAGCCGTGTTCTCTAGATTCAACGCAGTGCCACATTACGCTTATCTCAAGCTCAAGATGCTCGGTCCATGTGGCGTCATTATAGTAAATGGAAACACGAAACATTCCCTGTGTACAGAGGAGCATACCGCCGCCCTAGCAGCAGAAGTACAGAGCGGCCTTCTCAAGCGGCACCATAATCCGGCCGCCGAGCCCCTGGACATCATTGAGAAGGTCCGTACTAGACTGCAACAGGGCAGCTTGGTTCGTCAAGAACTGAATTAGTAAATCTGTCCTCCATCCCAGCCCCGATGAGGAAACGGCATCCATACCGCGCGTACACAACTATGCACTCAAAATCCCACGGGTACTGACGGAGGCGTAACTCGTTCGCGATCCACAGTGCGGCTTGACCGACCCTAGGATTCGCACGCCTTTATTTTTTTCTTTTTATTACGTTTTTTCTCTTTTTGAGGTCTATGCGGACAACCCATTTGCAGAACACACCAAGGAGGCAAGGAGCTCTGGCATACAAGGGAATCACCAGGTGGTCTCTATTAAACGATTGCTACACTTGTTTTACATACCCGCACGTAGCTCGCCCTTGGTTGCGGCATGTTAAATAGCTTTACTTGCTTATCGCATTACCTGCACAAAGTACGCCTCGACGTACTAATTATATAACAATGGTGAATAAATGGTGGCGTCAGCTTATTACTTAATTTTCTTGTTTCCTCACCTTTGTATATATTACTTATTGCACACGTACACCATGGTACGTATTACTTCGCCAGGGGCTAGTCCGAACACTTTTTCAGTACAGTTCTGCACCCCGAACTTATAGCATTATATGCACCGGCTCCGAATCATGTATTTGGTCAATAGTTGGGTTGCCCGGCTCCTGTGCTTACTACCTTACGTTCCGCTATATCAGCTAGGGTAGTAAAGTGAGAACTACTGCGATTGTGTCCCGGTTCTTCAGGACGAGCACCTCAGTAGAGAAAGCCGAAAAGTGACTGTCATGATGCGGCGAGAGCCGGTTAGCTTTTTGAGAGGTTCCAAATCGTTAGAGATTTTTTCTGCTTCTTGCGAAGAATTGGTCCCTCCGATTAGGCATGTATAACGCCCCTAGTTTGGCCTTTCGAATACCAGGGGCTTCACCAACTTTCTTAATTGTCAAACTCCTATGGCTAAGTGAGGGCAGTAAAGGCCGCATAGTCTGATTGCCTTGTTCGTTGCGCTAAACACCTCCTTTAAGGACCAGAATGTGGAGTAAAGAGTGTTTATACTTATCCCGAACACCCCCGTACTATCTACATGGGGGCAGAAGCCAACGACTGGTCAACCCTCAGATTTCATAAACGGCCGCACATAAGGTAAAAAGTAAATCGCAAGCATTATAATGCATAACATCATTATTCCATATTATAGGACAGGATAAATACAAACGTTCTCACGGGAATATGACATCCTTCGAACATTGCTCCGCCGCAAGGCGGGACCCCTCCAGGACGCCATCAAAATAGTGCTCGGGTCGACGATGCTCCTTGCCCTGCGGCGTCCCCTCGGTCTTCAGCTTCTTGGCATCCAGCTTTTCCCAATGCGTCTTGACGCGGGCAAATGCCATACGAGCACCTTCAATACATACCGACCGCTTCACGGCTTCGAGCCGTGGACAGGCACTTACAAGCCGCTTAACAAGTTCGAAGTAGCTGCTAGGTATAGACTCAGCAGGCCATAGCCAAACTATCAGGTCCTTCATGGCTAGCTCTGTCGACCTATGCAGCTCGACCAACTACTTCAGCTGGTCGCTGAAGGACAATGGATGTTCGGGTCCAAGATATTGGGACCAGAATAGCTTCTCCATAGACATCCCTTCTTCGTCTCTATACTTCTCAGTAGCATCTAATATACTGCACGTCAGATCCGTAAACGCCCCTAGAAAACCCAAATTCAGATAAGTACAGGGAATGTTTCTTCTACATACTTGCTTTGCATGGTGAAAGAATTACCTGTCGCAATCTCCTTGGCCGCCTGAATTTCCTAGAGGGCGTTCTGGGCTTCGGCTCGTGCATCCTGTGCGCTCCGGCGGGCCTTCGCCAGTTCGGACTCTTCTGCCTTACAATCGCGCTCTGAGGAC
This sequence comes from Triticum urartu, assembly GCF_003073215.2. Classification (NCBI taxonomy): domain Eukaryota; kingdom Viridiplantae; phylum Streptophyta; class Magnoliopsida; order Poales; family Poaceae; genus Triticum; species Triticum urartu. The sequence continues at coordinate 290,455,916 of NC_053024.1, read as the reverse complement.
TCAAATCTCTCGATCGCTCCCTGGAGCTGTTGCTGCGCCTCGCCAACCTAGGCCTCGTGCTTCTCGCGCGCGGTGCGTTCCTTGGACGCTTTGTCCAGCCTCGGCTAACGCCTTCTTGAGGGCTGCCACCTCAGTCGTGGCCCCTAATAAAGTTCATGACAACTCAGTCTGGACGGACTATTCATTTTTTCTTAAAAGGTACCCGCGGGATAATACATACCTTGGCTATCCTCCAGCTGCTTCTTTACGAGGCCGAGCTCTTCCTTGGCCCGCTCCAGTTTCCGCTTCAGTCCGGAGACCTCTGCAACATGAGCGGTGGCATCCTGCAGCGATACCTGCTTATTCACACAGACAACTTATGTTAGACTCCTGCGATATTTCTTCTCGATCCTCCGTTCACCTTTTTCTTTCCGAACACCAAACAGAACATCAGGGGCTACTGTCTATAGTGTAATATTTTTCCTACAAACACACTACTTACCTCAAAGCCCGATAGGAGGCTAGTGCAGGCTTCGGTCAGTCCGTTTTTACGAACTGGACCTTCTCTATTACCGTGCCCATAAGGGCGCGGTGTTCATCCACAATAGAGGCGCCTCGTAGCGCCTCCATATCCGGTGCCTCTAGTTGGATAGAGGTCACCGGCAGAATAGGCACATTCCCTCCTTTTGGGGCATGCCGTTCGCTGGACTCCGGAGCCGCATAGATCTCCGAAATGGTATCCGGCTCAGGTCCGAAGGGAACCCGGCCCCCGTCACTAATCCCCATAGGGGATTTTTTTTCCCATGTATCTAGGGAGCCACACTGACGATCTCCGAAAGCCCCCCCCCCCGGTCGGGGAAGGTCTTTTGCGACACCACCTCGTCGTCACCCTTGGGAGAGACGGAATGAGCAGGTGGCGGAGACATGCTAGCCATCTCCTTTGAGTCTAGTGACCCCTCTATCAAGGATCGCGGGGAGCCATCGCGTGTCGGGCTGCAATAACAAGGTTTAAGGTATATCAATATCACAAACCAGGAAGGCCAGACGTTTTCGGATTCTGGTACTTACGAGGCGGCTCGAGGCTTGGTCCGACGAGGTCGCTCTGGACTGCTATCAACATCGCACACGGAGTTATCCGCGAGGGAGCCTCTAACCCTCTTAGGCGCTTTCACCTCCGGGTTTGTGGAGGCCGCTCTCTTCTTCCTCCCCACTTCAGGTGGGGAGTCACTTTCTTCTTCCTCTTCGTCGTCATCGTCAGCGGACGAATAGGAAGTCTCGTCTTCGGACATCACGTCTGGAGCGCCTTTTCGGTGAGGGCCCTTCTTGGCCCCTTTGGCCGCTTTCTTGGTTGTCTTCTCCGGCACCTCATAAGGTGCTGGAAAAAGCATTTTTGTCAGTAATGAGAATTCTTGGTCTTCAGGCAGCGGAGCCGGACAGTTAATCCCCTCTGCTATCTTGATCCAGGCCTGAAAACACGGGTTGGAAAGCTTAGGCTTTTTCTCAAAATATGCTAGTAAAGGGTACGCCTTGAAAACATTAAAAGAACTTACCGGGTTAGCCTGGCGTTTTAAGCTAAGCCCGCGATCTTCCGTCGTGGGCGGTGGCGTCTCGCCGGCCTTGAAGAGCACTTTCCAGATTTCTTCGTGCGTCGTACCGAAGAGCTCTAGTAGCGTCTGGTGCTTGGCCGGATCATACTCCCACAGATAGCAAGTCCGACGTTGGCACGGAGGGGGCGGCGCCCCCTATTTCCTTCTCCCTCTCCTCTCCTTCCTTCTTCTCCTACTTGGACTAGGAATGGGGGAAACCTACTCTTACTAGTAGTAGGAATCCCCCCTTTGGGAGTGCCCCTTGTGGCCGACCCTCCTACTCCTCCCATACTTTATATACGGGGGAGCGGGCACCCCATAGACACACAAGTTGATCTTAGCCGTGTGTGGTGCCCCCCTCCACATATATCCACCTCGATCATATTGTCGTAGTGCTTAGGCGAAGCCCCGCGTCGGTAACTTCATCATCACCGTCAACACGCCGTTGTGCTGATGAAACTCTCCCTCGGCCTCAGCTGGATCTAGAGTTCGAGGGACGTCATCGAGCTGAACGTGTGCAGATCGCGGAGGTGTCGTATGTTCATTACTTGAATCGGTTGGATCGCGAAGACGTTCAAATACATCAACTGTGTTACTAAACGCTTCCGCTTTCGGTCTACTAGGGCACGTGGACACACTCTTCCCGCTCGTTGCTATGCTTCTCCTAGATAGATCTTGCGTGATCGTATGCAAATTTTTTGAAATACTACGTTCCCTAACAGCAAAGACGCCACGGGAGCCGACCGATACTGGGTCGATGGCTGTCACAGAAGGACGTCGCAAGCACTCGCACGGAAGTGCACCGCCTCGTGGATGGGGAGAGCCTCGACGTCAAGGGGGTTTCTTGGAGCCAGGCGGAGTCATCGGCGATGAAGACGAGCACGCCGAGACGGATCTCGTGGCCCAAGGCCAAACCACCGTTGGAAACCATGTTGATGGACATCGAAATTTGCAACCTCACCGGAAGTCACGCAGACGCCTGCCCCGTGATGGGCGCCAATTGTCGTGGGAATGAATCTGACAGTAAGAGTAGGGGGTATGTAGAAGGAGGCAGTGTCCTAGCTACGGCGAGGTCGTACGCACAAATTTATGAGTTCGGGCCCCTCTCAGAGGAGGTAACAACCCTACGTCTTGGTGTCGCGGAGGCTTGTCGACTGGATGTGTGTAATAGTTATAGGGGGTGCGAACCCGTGTGCCAGAGGGGAGGGGTGGCTTATATAGAGTGCGCTCGGCCCCTTCCAACCCTCAGTTACACATGGGTTCAATGTGAGTTACGACTAGAACGTTACTGCTAACACCCGCTATAAATGATCTTTATGACGGCGGAATGAATGCCTGACTGTTGCCATCCTGGGGTGACTTTAGGTCTTCTGTACTCCGAGTGGGTTCTTGTATGGTCGAGTGAAGTTATCATGGTCGAGTGGAATTGGGATATCTGAGTGGAATCTTCTGTCGAGTGGATTGCACTTCATGAGGATTTCAGTCGGTATCTTCTGTTGAACCTTGTAGGCCTTTGACTCTAGGATAGTGTCTAGGTCAGGCCTAAGACCCTACCCTAGGTACATGACATCGTCACTCGCCATTGTCTCTCTCTTGGGGGAGGAGTCTATAGGACCGAAGACCATGAACATCGCAGGTGTGCGGCTTGGCTAGAGAGCAGGGAAGAAGGCCGGGGCAGAGTGAAAACCTCTCCCTCTCTTCGCCTCTCTTATGGCCAACCACAATATACGCCGTAATTGAGGCATCACGACGCGCCACATTTCCCACCTTCTGATGTAGTTACCACACCTCTAATCGGGGCGCGGGAATCCAGGCAAGTTTTCCATCATGAAGAAAAGACTTAACGAACGCCCGCCTGGCACTTATGGGACGACCAACACACACGACCCTTCGAAGACGCGGATATAGGCTGGGGCCTCCCCCTGAGCTCCATAAGCACGTTCTACAGGATAGAACGCCATAAAGGCTCACGAAGACCTACCGTGCCACTCTTGAGGAGACCTCCTGGATGTGGTTAGAAATCAGAGCATCACATGGGTGTTGTGCCTCGAGGGGTTGGGCGAAAGGATTACTTGAAGATCCCAGCTAGGCTCCAAGAAGAAGGGGGTTCAACAAAGTTCAAGAATCTGCCGAAGCTCTCGAAGACCTCTCCTGTGACCTCGACGCGCTCGGGGGCTACTGAGGGTGTCATACATCGGGGGTGGCTCATCCATAGGTACCCGACATCTCGACCAACCAAGGGCCCACCAGGCCCAAGGCTAAAGGGAAACTGTCATGGTTTTGTCACGGCATATGTCCTCGTGAAAGGACTTAGTCGTGGAGCCATCGCGACGGGTTAGCTTGAAGGGGTTAAAGCGGACAAGGGATGCAAGGAATTATACTGGTTCGGCCCCTTACAGTGAAGGTAAAAGCCTACTCTAGTTGTGATGGAATTGCTAGGGTTTCGATGACTAGGGAGCGAATCCGCTTTGCCTGGCTCTCGAGTTATTGTTTTTTTGTCCCTAAACCGCCGCCGGGTCGTCCCTTTATATACACAGGTTAACACCCGGCAGTTTACAGAATCCTGAGGCCGGCTCATACACATGCCCGACTCGGTTTCTACTTTTCCTTGCCTTACAACATAAGTTACATATCATATGGCGGTTTATGTCTATGGGCCCGAAGGCGGGGCCTTCATGTTATATCTCCTCTGTAAAGCGCCATATCTTCTTGTCTTTATGGGCTTCAAACATGACTAACTCACTGTGGGCATAACCCGGCCCCTCATGGCCGGTTTATATTTAGTAGTAATATCCCCAACATTAGGCCCCAGATTGATTTGAACTTGTTCATGTCAATCTTTAGCACTTAGAAAATTCCTCCTTTAGCACCTTCGCATAAATTTTGTAAATCGCCATGACATCATCCTCCAAGATTGTAATAAACCGCCATGACGTCACCTATTATTATTAAAAATTGTATGCCTCACCTTCATTAATGATCCTCCGACAATCGAGGCGACCGCTCTGTCACAGATCCAATTTTTTGGGCTCCTCAATTTTTGCGCCTGTCACTTATCCTTTCGCCTTATAAATAAGACCGGGGGTCCTTTTCATTTTTTCCCCTCCGTGCCTCCTCGCGTCCTCTTCTTCCTTGCGCCGACCTGTTCCTTGCGCGCGGCCGCCGTCGTCAAGCTCCGCCCTCGACCTCATCTCCGGCCGCTGCATCAACCTGAACGTACCAGAGAAACGTGGCGTGCCTTCACTGCTCCGTCAGCAACCGTAAGTTTTCCCTTTCCCTTGCTCTAGATTCCCCATTAGGGTTTCGGTGTTCATCAAAACTCGCGGCTGTTCTTCTCCGTTCATCTCCATAGTGTAAGCAGCGATCTCAGATTCTGACACCTTCTTGTGCAGTCATAGTTGTAATCCCCTTTTTCATCCTTAGAATATCTTCTTCCATATAGAAAAACTCATCCGGACCTGACGAACTGCTTAAACACCTATATTTTGAGTCTGAATATGTTTCGATTTATTGATACGCTGCAGATATGAAATTATCATATTGATCTGTGAAACTTGTTTTTCCTCACTTAGTCATCTTTGCTTCAGATCTGTACTTTCATTGTCTGCGTAGGCGGTTTATCCTATAGAAAATAATATGTCATATGCCATTAGTCCCCTTGTAAACCGCCAATCGTTTTACCATTTATAATAGCATCAACCTCTGGTTTGAACGATTTTGCATGCTTGAATACCTTTTCCTTAACCTGCTACGCTTTATGCTTACTAACCATGAGTCTTAAACCGGCATCAATCTTTTCCAGCTCTTCATTCGAAATGGCCAAACAATTTTATGCTTGTAACTGGGTCCCTTCCCGGGTTACTGGAGAGCAGCTAGATGGATGCGTCAGAACTGGCACTTTACCAAAACCAAGCGAAATGCACTGGCGCATTCCCAGTCCAGAAAATCCTCCTACCCCTAAGGACGGCGAGGTAGTGGTATTTGTTGATCACATGAGCCGTGGTTTTAAACCGCCCAGATCCAAGTTTTTCGTGATGTGCTTGCAAGCTTCCAGATCCACCCTCAAGATATTGGACCCAACTCTGTGTCCAATATTTGCGACTTTCAAGTGTTTTGTGAGGCCTATCTGCAAGAAGAGCCAACCGTTGAATTGTTCCGGGATTTTTTTCTATTTGAACCGTCGTACTGAATTTGTAGACGGGCCCAACACTGAACTTGGCGGCGTCTCCATTCAGAAAAGGAAGGACGTCAGCTTCCTTCACTCCAAACTTCATAGTCATCCTAAGGATTGGAACCAGACTTGGTTCTACTGTAAGGATACTTCCCCTGAAGATGACAACCCTCTGCCGGGTTATCATGCTAACCGGCTTACCAACACACATCCATTTCCACAATAGCCGACTGCCAAGGAACGGGCCACATATGCACCACAACTCACCAAGCTCAGAGCTTTCATGGCTAATGGTTTGACAGGAGTTGACTTTGTTCGTTGCTGGATATCTTGGAGTATTTTACTGTTAAGTCGTCGCCCCGGTTTAATGTGTGAGTACACAGGGGACTCAAAAGATCCTCAATGACATATTGATATTCAGCTAACAGAGGCTGAAGTTACTGAGTTTGTTAAGAAAATACTGAATGAATCGGAGGCTATCTGCAGCAAGACTGGGTTAAGTCCCTTCTATACCTTGAATAAACCGCTAGTTGTAAGAATTGCCTCACTCCTGCTTATACTTGATATTCTTAACTGTGTAATCTTTTATATCCTCTGTTAATCTTTTAACAGGGTGACGGCCCATTTTGGAAGAAGAAACCTCAAGATAAACCGGCCAAGACCCCTCGTCCTAAAACGAAGGTTGTCAAGAAATCTGCCAAGAAGAAGGCAGCTGAATCCACCGGGTTGAACCTCGATGATGATCTTGATAATCCGGTCTCAGAGGTAGAACTTGACTCTCTTGGTTCATTTTTCATACACCTCATTGACAATGATTATTATCAGGATGACGCTGAAGGCAGCCAAGCCAATGACGCATAGGTAATTATCCTTTCCTCCGGTTCAGACCCTCTGCCAACACAAAAAATCCGTCAAGCAGTCCGGAAAGTAAGATTTTCTCACCCCCTAGCTCACTTGGACCCACACTTTCTTTTGAAGAAGCAGCAACACGAAGCTCGCCGCACCACCCGGCACAGTGGCCAAGTAGTCACTCCCGCTGGTTTACCGAACACTCCGGTTCGGAAACGTCGATTTGAGGTCTCACACACTTCCGATACTTCTTATCCCAAGGCGGGTTATTTCCGACAACCTCTTAATCCATCCGATTCAAATTATCAAGGAATGCCTCATTCATTATCTGGCGAGTTAACAGCCACACAGCTCCCTCCTCTTAAAACTGTTCCTGGGTAAACACTTTAAACTTAATCCTTTGACGCTTTATACTTGCGTGCTATACTAACCTTTATACCTTTTCCTTTCAGAGCCAAGGCTAGACCCAGCAAGAAAGCTCGGGTAGATAAACCGTCTGATGACAATGTGGTTATTGAATCGGAGAGAACTCCAGAACAAGAAGGAACAAATGCTGACGCTGTGCTTGATGATCCGCCCCCTCAAGATCATGACTTTTTTGTTGAACAAGCAGACGTTGACACAACAGACCATGTTGACAAGCCGACCAACCCGGTCCGAACTGATGATAAACCGTCAAGCCCAGCTAAGGCTACTGATAAATCATCAACTCCAGTAAAGGCTGCTGATGACAAGGAAAATGACATTATGATTACTGGCGTTGGCCACACCACCCCCGGCAATCCTGTTGCGTTATCAAAGCATAGTGCCAAGGAAGATCTTTCTGCTATGGGCAAAGGCAAGTGGAGCACAGACTTGTCAAGCTACGCCCACCTCAACGCCCAAGAGCTTCATTCTGGTTTTTTAAACCGTCTGTACACAAACCGTGACTACGAAGCCGGTTTAGTGAATCTGATGAAGGAGCGTTATGAGGTAACTACATAACCTTTTCTCTCTTATGTCCAATTTCAAGTACCAACTCTAGTAGCCCCCAAGGGCCGATTTATGATGCCAATCTAAACCGGTATTTGCAATATCTCAACTTTGCATGCTTAGCCTCCAAGGGCCGGTTGATCTTTTTAAGATGAACCGGTACTTTAGAATTGTAATCTTTTAACTTTGCCTGTGTAGTCCCCAAGGGCCGGTTTATCTTTCCAAGCTGAATCGGGACTTTGACCAATGTTACTTTGAGAAAATGTACATTAGCCCCCAAGTGCCAAGAATAATACTTGTATTGCGCTTGGGACTTTGTAAAAAAATTCTGATAATCCAGCAAATAGACATTAGCCCCCAAGTGCCAAGTGTATAACTTGTTATGTGCTTGGTACTTCAAATATTGACTGCCATCCCATAATATGTCTTTCTCTTATAGGCTGAGCTGAGCAAAAAGGAAGCCCAAACCGTTGATCTTCAAGAAAATATTAAATCCCAGTAAGCAGAAACCTCCAAAGCAAGAGAGGAACTGACTAGTGAATTAGCAGCCATGGAGAAGCTGAAGGAAACTTTTAAGAAGGAATGGGATGATTGGGGCATAGAGAAAACCGCATTGCAAAAGAAAGCTGAAGATGCAAAAGCAGCCCTTAAACTGGTGGTCGAAGACCTGGCCGGTTTAAAGCAGCAGATAAATTCCATGACCGCTGCTATTTTTGGTAAGTCTCCTCACCTGAAGTTGTCAACATATATTATCTCATCAGTTACCGTTTTACTGATGCTCGCAATGACATAGGAACTCGCATTACCCATCTGGGCTTTGACATGCGGATGAAGCTGAAGGCTGTCTATACTCTTATAGAGCAGTTATATTCCGGAGCCCAACGGGCCATTTGCACTGCTGCTTATAACAAACCGCCTCCAACTTTGATAAAGGAAACCCTTGAGAAGCTATCCATGCTGCCTGCCCGGTTGGACGAGTTAAATAGGCTAGCTGCAAGGTCAGGTGCGCTGACTGCGCTAATCCGGGCTAAGGCATGGATACCTGATCTTGAATCGTCAGATATAGGCAGCAGCTACCCTGGCATAAAGGAGGCCGTTCAGAGTTTAACAATGATGATCTTCGAAGGTTGACAAAGGAAATGCGCCCCTTAGCGAGCAAATTGGCTAAGGAAACAGATATCTCTCACTATCAATCGGTTTATGATTCTGATCATAAAAGATATCCTGCGCCAACACATGATATAGAAGATCTTATTCCGCCAATTCGTAAGCACACCTATGCCTCTGATGTTGACCCCTCCAACCTTATAAGTGATGAAGCTGTGTTCCAAGCCTTAACTGGAATCGATTGGTCAACCATTGACTTCCAGCCACTGGGTAGAGAGGAGGAAGATGCACCAGCACAAGACGATCCACAACCTTCAAGTCAGCCTGGTGACGAGTCATGATCCGGAGGCCGGTTTAGCCTTCTGCGTACTGCCACACTTGCTGAAAACAATTATTCTTTTTGGGCCTTAAAACGCCTTGTAATAGGCTAGTTCAAAATACTTGGTCTGCTATGCCATCGTGCATATTTATGTTGCCTGATACTGTTAATCCATCCTGCTTTAGGATATATTATGTTCATAATCCGTAGTGGTGTTATGCAAACTGTTCCTGCATACAAGAAATTTGAAAGTGCCCTAGCGTTTTACCGATGGACGGGTCATGATGCCCAAATATCTAGCCGGGGTTTATAACCACGGCTGTACTTTGAAAATAATCAAAGATGAAAAAGATGATACCTGTGATATTGAATCACACTGTTGGTTGACCAACTTTTGTATGTTTAGGGTGATAACCCCAATCTTGAGTATTGATAACTCCTTCCATGTTTTGCCGGTTTATGATAAAACCGTGCCGGGTTATAATAAACACCGGTGTATCCATATAGAATGTTGGCGACTTGTAGTCGAAACCAGACCGGATCAATAAACGCCAGATTATAACTGATTATGTACTTACAACTTATTGTTGAAAGCCAACCCGGGTCAATAAACGCCGGTTTACCATAAGATGTTATGAATCTCACTAAAGGAGAAAAAACTTGGCAAATAAAAAACATAAAAAGAACATGCAAGGCTTTTCATGGGCTGCCAAGCCCAAAATCGAGGCTTTTCATGGGCTGCCAGGCCACTGAGTTAAACCATCTTTCGAAGCCTTTTAAGATGGACCTCACATTAACCAATCATCGTTTTAACTTTGACAAGTTCAGGGTCTATGAGATTTACTTGTCAAACGTTCGGCGGGTCATACCAGGATTACCTGGACGGAGTGGCTTACTTAAAAAGGCAGGATAACCTGGGGTTTTAGGTGAATACACTTGGCTTCCAAGCCTGGCTTGATAGCCTATTACAAGGGTGTAGACTTCTTTGTTCTTTGAGAAGCAAAGAGCCCCCGAGCAATATTTTGAGCTGTGCTCAGTGGGTGCCTATGTTTGAGTTGTGCCTTTGCAACACTCTCTTTGGCCACACGTGATTTCCTTTTAGCCTTAAGCCGATCAAGAGGTGAAGCTATGTTCAAACACAACCAAGCCCCCCAAGTGATTTCCCTGGTGGCCTTATGTCGATCAAGAGGTGTAGCTATGGTTCAAATACGACCAAGCCCCCAAGTGACTATATATATGGCTTTATAAGCTAGATCAATAGGACTCCGCTTTATAAACAGAAGCCCCCATGTAACCACACATGATGTAAGAAAAACAACAGAGACCCTGCTTTAGCTGAGGCTCCGGTTTATTATATTGATCATAATATATACATTGTCATAATTATGTACATAAGAAGAGCCTGTGGCTCAAGTATAGTAAGGCCAAAGATGAGCTATATTCCACTGCCGTTGGGTCTCCTCCTCCGATTTACGTGAGTCTTTGTGCTCTCAAACATCGATAAGGTAGTATGACCCGTTGTGTAGATTTTTGCTGACCATAAAAGGTCCTTCCCAAGGTGGCGACAACTTGTGCATATCAGTCTGATCCTGGATGAGCCGGAGAACCAGACCGCCTTCTTGAAAAGTTCTGATTTTAACCCGGCGGGGCTGTGATAACGACGCAGGTCTTGCTGATAATGCCGAACGAGCCGCTGCAAGATCACGCTCCTCATCTAATAGGTCCACTGAGTCCTAACGTGCTTTCTCATTATCAGTTTCAACATAAGCCGCCACACGGGCCGAGTCATGACGTATGTCACTAGGGAGAACCGCCTCTGCTCCGTAGACCATGAAAAAAGGTGTGTAACCCGTAGATCTGTTTGGTGTGGTATTGATGCTCCATAACACAGAAGGTAACTCCTCCACCCAACAACCCGGCGTCCGCTTTAAAGGAACCATAAGCTGGGGCTTGATGCCTCTCAAAATCTCTTGATTGGCTCTCTCTGCTTGACCATTAGATTGGGGGTGAGCCACTGATGACACGTCAAGCCGGATGTGCTCACGTTGACAAAATTCTTCCATGGCACCTTTGGACAGATTAGTGTCATTATCGGTTATGATGTTGTGTGGAAAACCAAAACGGAATATCACCTTTTTGATGAATTTAACCGCCGTAGCTGCATCACACTTACTGACTGGCTCTGCCTCCACCTACTTGGTGAACTTATCAACCGCCACCAAAAGGTGGGTCTTCTTATCCTTGGACCTCTTAAAGGGCCCAACCATATCCGCCCCCAAGCTGCAAACGGCCAAGTGATTGGAATCATCCTTAATTCTTGAGCCGGAACATGAGCGCGGCGTGCAAACTTCTGACAACCATCACACCGCTTTACTAAATCCTCAGCATCAGCATGAGCCGTCAACCAATAGAAGCCGTGCCGAAAAGCCTTAGCTACCAAGGATTTTGAACCGGCGTGGTGACCATAATCTCCTTCATGGATCTCACGCAAAATCTCACAGCCTTCCTGAGGAGACACACAATGCTGAAACGCCCCTGTTACGCTGCAATGATGGAACTCCACATTGATAATGGTCATTGACTTGGATCGCCGGATTATCTGTCGGGCTAAAGTTTTATCCTACGGTAACTCACCCCGGTTCATATACGCCAAGTATGGGACCATCCAATCCGGGATAACATGAAGAGCTGCCACTAACTGAGCCTCTGGGTCAGGAACAGCCAAATCCTCCTCCGTAGGTAACTTGACCGACGGATTATGTAGCACATCCAAAAAGACATTGGGCGTCACCGGTTTACGTTGAGAGCCTAAGCAACTTAAAGCATCCACTGCTTCATTCTTTCGCCGGTCTATATGGTCAACCTGATAACCCTTGAAATGACCCGCCACTATGTCTACCTCTCGTCGATACGCTGCCATGAGTGGATCCTTGGAATCCCAAGTGCCAGACACCTGTTGAGATACCAGGTCCGAGTCACCAAAGCACTTAACCCGGCTTAAATTCATCTCATTAGCCATCCGAAGACCATGGAGCAAGGCCTCATATTCAGCTGCATTGTTAGTGCAAGGGAACAATAAACGGAGAACATAACAAAACTTATCACCTCGTGGGGAAGTTAATATGACTCCAGCCCCCCGAGCCCTCCAATTGTCTGGACCCATCAAAATGAATAGTCCAATAAGTGTTATCTGGCTTTTCCTCCAGTGCCTGCAATTCTGTCCAGTCGTTGATGAAATCCACAAGTGCTTGGGACTTGATTGCTGTATGAGGTATATATTTTAACCCGTGAGGCCCAAACTCAATAGCCCACTTGGCGACCCAGCCAGTTGCTTCCCTATTTTGGATGATATCCCCCAAGGGGGCAGAACTGACCACCGTGATAGGATGACCCTGAAAATAATGCTTGAGCTTTCGGCTTGCCATGAAAACCCCATACACCAGCTTCTGCCAATGTGGGTACCTTTGCTTGGACTCAATAAGCACCTCACTGATGTAATAAACCGGCCGTTGAACCGGATACTCCTTTCCGGCCTCCTTGCACTCCACAACAATAGCCACACTAACAGCTCGGGCATTAGCAGCCACATATAGCAACAAGGGCTCTTTATCAACAGGAGCATCAAGGATAGGCGGTTCAGCTAACTGTCGCTTTAAACTCTCAAAGGCTTCATTAGCAGCATCACTCCAGACGAAATAGTCTGTCTTCTTCATCATTTGATACAGAGGGATTGCCTTTTCTCCCAAACAGCTGATAAACCAGCTCAATGCTGCAATACGACCCGCCAGCCACTGAACATCGTTAATACACGCCGATTTAGCCAGAGACGTAATAGATGTGATCTTCTCCGGATTAGCTTCAACGCCCCTGTTAGACACCAGAAAACCCAAGAGCTTGCCTACTAGTACACCAAAGACACATGGCTAGTGGTGAAAACATGGTACTGCCCACTATTCAACTACTTCGGATTACTCTGATAACTCAATTGTTGTTGCTGCTGACCCCCCTGATGATTATAACCGCCCTGGTTACCCTGACTGCCTTGATTTCCATGTCCGGTTTGATTGCCTTGAAATCCTGAACCGGAGCCGCCTCCACCATAACCCGGCCCATGAAAACCGCCTCCCGAACCGCCGGGCGGTCCATGGTCGTATTGAAAGAGATTTGAATTTTTGAACTCCCACATAATGAAGCAATCCTTCCAAAGGTGCGTAGCTGGCCTTTCTTTCGACCCGTGCTTTGGGCAAGGTTGATTTAACAGGCGCTCAAGATTGGGACCTGATCCTCCACCCCGCTGGGGCGGTTTACCCTTGTGGCGCTGACCATTATCCTGGGTGTTGGTGTTAGCCACAAAGTCCAAGCTATTATCCGCCTTGCGCTTACCGTTGTTCCCAGGACCTGCCGGGTTATGCTGCTGCCCCTTGGCACCGCCATTCTTCTTTCCCTTCCCCGGCTTTTCATCCTCAGACTCAGGGTCCTTGGTACTGTCTGAATCTGCATACTTAACCAGAGCTGCCATAAGCGTTGGCATGTCATTGCAGTGACGCTTGAGCCTTCCCAACTTCAGTTTCAACGGCGTAAACCGGCAATTGCATTCCAATGTCAAGACTGCTATATCAGCATTGATGCGGTCCGATGAATGCAAAATAGCTGAGACTCGCTTTACCCAATGGGTTGTAGACTCCCCATCCTCTTGAACACAGGCGGCTAGGTCCACAATTGACATGGACTTCCTACATGTATCTTTGAAATTCTGGATAAACCGGCTTTTTAACTCAGCCCATGATCCAATGGAGTTAGTTGGTAAACTTTTTAGCCAGGTATGAGTTGTTCCTTCCAGCATCATGGTGAAATACTTGGCACATTCCGCATCATCCACGTCCAGCATCTCCATCGCCATCTCATAGCTCTCGACCCATGATTCGGGGGGTAAATCGGCAGTGTAATTGGGCACCTTACGAGGACCTTTGAAATCCTTGGGCAGCCACACGTTGCGTAAGGCCGGGGTGAGACACGACACCCCCAAAGAACTAAAAACCACACCTGGTTCCACTGAAGTGGTCAGACGAACCGGAGTAAGTTGACGAGCCGCGTACTGCGCTGCTAACTCGGCTTCTCGACGTGCTCGACCATGATCCATACATCCTGGGCATTAGCACTGCCACCCGCCGGGTTATGCCCTTGCTGCGGGTTACGGTTTCGCGCACTGCTTGATACAACCGGTTCATCAATATGCCTGTTGTAGCTCCGACTTGGGCGGGGGTGGAATGAATCCTCTCACGACTGTGCGAATAAGCCTGCTGTTGGGTCAAAGCCGTCAGAAGGAGCTCTCTAGCCCGTCGTGTTTCCACTGCTACTGGAGACTCGCCTTCGATCGGGAGGGCTGCCAATCATGAAGCGGCGGTGACAATGTTATCCAATGGGTTAGAGTAATGACCGGAGGTGTTGAGACGTGTTGTGATAGGATATTGTTCTGACGAGGCGGATCCGTCGTGCGCGGCTGAACCGGTGCCCCCGTTCCAGGTGCCTCTGCCTGGTTTACCACCGGCTGGTTGCTGGTTCCTGCTCCTGGCGTGTTGAAGAGATTCCTTCCCTCAGGTGAGACTGGTACCTTCTCCTCATGACATCATTTCATGCACTCTGATCCAGCATAAGTCGATAAGCATGTGCCTCTAACTCGGCCCGCTCTGCGGCCATCCTGGTGTTCTCTGCTGCCAGATCTACCTTAGCTTGAGCTATCTAATCCTTCATCTTTGCAATTTCCGTGTTATGATGATCCTGATTCGCTGTGTTAACCTCAGCCGCCTGCAACGTTGCCAAAGCATCGAATAAATCAGACAAAACCTGAACCGGTGCTGGCGCGGAGCCTCCTGTCCCAGCGGGTGTTGCAGCTACTGAACCGGAAATCATTGCCGCTGCAGTAGAAGAATGCTGCATCGACTGCGTACCAGCCATAAAAATTGCAACTCGGCTCGGCGGATCAGATAGGTCCGGAATACTATCACCATCGAAACCGCCACTAATCCGGCCATCATGCAGCTGATACAGCGACTCGGTCTCTCCGGTTGAAGACTCGTCATCAGAGTAAACGACGGTTTTGCCACCAGATACCGATCTATCCTCAGATTCCGCTCCGTGGATGACTCCCACGAAGGCACGCTTTTACGGCAGGCTGAACTCGGGCAGGTCTTGCACGCTGATCTGTCTCGACGATGTTGGTGCAGATGTCTGGCTCAGGGCCCGGTTCGCCGATCTTGCCAATGAAGACGTGTATTCCGCCAAAGGGGACCCGGTACCCATACTCAATCGAGCCAGCATCGGGGCCCCAGCCTGCATCGTCAATGTAGAGCTTGCCGCGATGACTCTTGGTCATCCGACCCACAGCGTATCCCTTGAGTCCTTCGAAGCTGCCCTTCAAGAACTCGAAACCATCGTGCGATAGCCCCACGGTGGGCGCCAACTGTCGTGGTTTTGTCACGGCAAATGTCCTCGTGAAAGGACTTAGTCGTGGAGCCATCACGACAGGTTAGCTTGAAGGGGTTAAAGCGGACAAGGGACGCAAGGAATTATACAGGTTCGGCCCCTTACGGTGAAGGTAAAAGCCTACTCCAGTTGTGATGGAATTGCTAGGGTTTCAATGACTAGGGAGCGAATCCGCTTTGCCTGGCTCTCGAGTTATTTTTTTGTCTCTAAACCACTGTCGGGTCGTCCCTTTATATACACAGGTTAACACCCGGCGGTTTACAGAATCCTGAGGCCGGCTCATACACGTGCCCGGCTCGGTTTCTACTTTTCCTTGCCTTACAACATAAGTTACATATCATATGGCGGTTTATGTCTACGGGTCCTAATCCGCCTTCGGGCCTCGGGCCTTCATGTTAGATCTCCTCTGTAAAGCGCCATATCTTCTTGTCTTTATGGGCTTCAAACATGACTAACTCACTGTGGGCATAACCCGGCCCCTCATGGCCGGTTTATATTTAGTAGTAATATCCCCAACAGAAACCCTAGGAGGGCGTCGAAGACCTTCTTGCCCTCCAAGACAAGGGCGGCAACAGAGGATATCGCATCTACACCCCTGTAAACCCTAGGCCTCCATCATCTATATAGGGGGAGGCTAGGGAACCTTCATGATCATCTAATCTCAGTTAGAAACTCTCGATAGCAACATCAAACACCATTGTAACCCCTCACACGAGGTATCTCTCCACCATGAATAATCAAAGCAAGCAGGTTGTAGGGTATTACTATACAGAGGCCTAAACCTGGGTAAAACCCTTGTGTGATCTCTGATCTCAGACTTCTAGCCGTGCTTGGACCCCCTACCGAGTGACCTAACGGTATTTTGTTCCGTCATGAGCAGTTCGAGTAAGATCCGATTAAGCATCTTTGAGTAGTTAAATGGGACAATTAGAACATACATGCGATTTAAATTCAAGTTTGAACTATTTTATTTCAAAACTTACTTGGATTGTAATATTTATATGAGAACTATTATCATATTTAAATATTTTCACCCATCGAAGATTTGGTTTGCAATTATTTTGAGCTCATCACGAATAAAAAAACCCTAGACGAACATTTAGGGAACAAGATTAGATGGCCGACTTAGAGCATCTACAGCCGGACTTGGCAAATCATGTCCTCTATATGTCCACGGACGCGCCCAGGCACGCCCGTGGGTGCAGCTGGACCAACCCTCATATGCCCTGCCCGATAATCACATACTTCCAATCCAGACTCTCAAATACATGCAAATCACGCACGCCCATCATACATGTCAATATCACACGTAAATAACAAATGTTGGTAGCGAAAATACATAATTCTTACATAAAATTTATTTTAAGTGTAGAACTCAAGCATTAGCTCTTTGGTTTCCATTGCGGGTCCACATATGCTCCACAAGATTACTTAGCAGTTGCGCGTGCACTTGATGATCGTGAAGAATCTGATGCATCTGTAGAAAGTTCATAAGCTGATTTGCATCTTGAACATTCAAGATTTGAACTTGGTCTCCAGGTGCTTCGAAACATTGGTTTGGGCTACACTATCACCCTCGTCCTCGACAATCATATTGTGCAAAATGACGCAAAATGTCATCAGCTGCCACAATGTTTCTGATGCCCACATCATTGCAGCTCCACTAAAAATTCCCCAACAAGCTTGAAGCACTCCGAATACCCTCTCCACACCCTTCCTAGCTGCTTCCCGCATTATTGTAAAGTGGCTTTGTTTGTTGCCTTGTGATTTGGATATGGTGTTCACAAACGCTGCCCACTAAGGAAGATGCCATCGACAAGATAGTATCCCATGTTGTAGTCACGATAATTGACAGTGCAGTTGCACGGCGTCGATTCCCCATTACAAAGCCTCCTGAACATGGGAGATTGTTGAAGCACGTTGATGTCGTTGTGAGAACCCGACATTCCAAAGAAAGCATGCCAAGGCCACAAATCATGTTATGCCACTGCTTCTAGTATGATGGTGGCCTCTTTGGTGTGACCTTGATACATTCCCGCAAACCTTTGGGGTAGTTATTCCATTGCCAATGCATGCAATAATTGATCCGACCATTCCCGGAAACCCTCTGGCCTCTCTAATAGGCAACAACTTTTCCGTGTCCTACACATTTGGTTCTCTCATATATTCTGCTCCAAATACCTGCAGCACGACGCGGGCAAACCTGACAGTAGTCTTTAGGCATGTGCACCCCATCTGGACCATCTCACCAATGTCATTGACAACAGTACCAAGTGCAAGCATCCTCAGAGCAGTCGTGCATTTCTGCTTAGCAGAGAAAGAAAGTTCTCGTTGGTGCTTTTATCCGAGGCGTTGCCTGTCACTCTGCATGGGAGAAGAGGGCTGAACTGCAAACTTGTGTTCAGAGCATTGCATTGTCTAAGGGAGTAGGGTGAGTCCGCAACAATCCCTTGTGAGTTTGAAGTAGTCATCATGTGCCTCCAGTCCCCCACAGTGTGCAAAAACAATGGTTTGCGCATACGGGAACGAGGAAGAAACCATGGATCATCCGAAAAAGTTGGGTCTGGAATAAAGTAGTTCTTGTGCAGTAGCCATGCTCTGGAGACCCTATCCCGATTGATCACTCTTCTCCCTTTGATCTAGCCCTTAAAGTTGAGAATCTGCTCCATCCGCCGGTCCATTTCCTCTTGCATGCTCATGTCCACTTCTTCGTTCGAATCCGACGAATCGAAAAACTCATCTTCAATCATTTTATCAAGCTTCATTGGTCCATACTCCAAGTCCGACGAAGCATTAGAATCCACCGTTTTCCTTATGAATAAATCACAAAAGCTGGGGCGGACAATGTGTCGAACACATAGAGCGCAAGGGGCAGCCCGATAGTTGCCGGACGTACTGCAGTGGTATCGGGGCCGACGATGATGTCGGGGGCGGCGAGCACAGTAAAGAGGATTGTTGTGCCGGTGCTGGCAGCGCTGAGGCTCGAAACAACTGCGGAGTAAGGGTGACGGTGGAGCTACGAGACGTCCGGCGCAAAGGACAAAGAAGAGATCAAATGAATTTGGTAGGTCAAATTGGTGAATTTGATGCAATCGAATCGGCGCGAAGAACAAAGAAGAGAGCAAATGAATTTGGTAGGTCAAATTGGTGAATTTGATGTAATCGAATCCAATCAAATACAACCTTTTTGAGACCCGTTTAGTCACTACTGTCCCATAACTTTTTAAACACAATACAAACGCAAGCGCTAATATACACACACTAGTACTGTCATCTTGTCATTCAAGGAGGTGGTTTGGGGGAGAGACGCTGTTGCCGTGAGATCTTGTCTGCGCCCCCGCCCTCAGTTTCGGTTCTCGTCCCCTCCCCCTCCAAGTCCCGTCCTCATCGCTGTTCGTCAAGGTAACACTCTTCTTCCTCTGTCCCAGATTCGTTTGATCCCCACCCCCCGCAAGATCCATCCGTTGCCTCTTCTTTTCATCCCATTCGCGCGATTTTGATTGGATTTCTCAGGCGGGGACCCAATTTAGGCGAAAATGTCGTTGCTATTTTCTCTCCAATGCTTGTTCAAGATCATTCTTCCAGACTCGTGCCGCCGCTACCGATTTTCCTCTCAACCGCCACACGCCTAGTTGCCGGAGCCCCGATCCTCCACCGCAACTGCACGCCGTTGAGCCCTTTCTCCAGTACTGCTACGCCCTGCCGTTGAGCAGCAGAACCGGTGACTCTGCTGCCTTCCGTTTTTGTCTTCGGCCTCTTCTTAACTTCTTCACTTCCCTAACTACAGCCGTCCGTGAGCACCTCCACATCGAACATCTCAGCCGGCTCCTACCTTGCTCCTCTGCTCTGCTTCAACTACCTTTCTCTCCTTCCTCGCCAACAAGACAAGATAAATTCCTTTTATGATTGCTTAATTACTCTACTCCTTTGGATGGTCGCCCATTTTCTCTGCTAAATGTTCATCTGGTATTTGTGCATTGTATTAGTTCATGCTTTTGGTAACCAATTTTCTCTCTCGAGAAAACACAAAAAGCTTTGAGCTATGTACAAGCTCGAGACTAGCCAACACACTAATTTACAACGTGAGAGCAAACCGGGATGTTGGGCTGCGCTTTGTCGACGATGGCGCCATTGCGGTGCTTCCAGATCCACTTGCGCAACACAGGCGGGGTGGCTTCAACGGCCTACTGTCACCAGCTGATCAAGTTTTCTGCGACAACAACCAGCCTGGCTGTAGATTGGATCCACTAAAGATGCTCTGGTAACCATATAACCTGCACTGTTCGATCATGTAGTCATTGTCTTCAATGACGCAACGAATCTAACAGGCAATATTGACTTTTGCACGTCGGAAAAATAGCTGATTTATATGAAACAATTAAACTATGAATAATTAAAGCGGCAAATAATCAAGGATAACATATACTCCCTCCGTCCCGAAATATAAGAACGTTTAGTACTTTAGAAGTTAGCAATGGTTGTGTCTAACATGGCAATGGACGGAGTGGCAGATACTTAAATACCCCTTAATGGAAAATGTCAGAAGATTACAAGGTGGGTTGATTCAGATTTTGATCCACAACTGCCCTAGTTTCATGCCAATCAAGCTGAAGCTGCTAGTATCATTGTCAACTTAGAACACACACCTGCTAAACCAAGGAGTTGATACCATGTTCCATTTTTATTCTATCAAAATTTCTAATGATTTTGTTAATAATCGACCTTTTTCATCTGAACCTTCTATTTTATTTGGTTGCATGAATCTCTCTGAGAATGACATTGTTGTGTGCTTACATCTATCTGATGACCGCCCTTGAACCTTCTATAAAAACCTTATTTGTTCCCAACTTCCTCTCCTTTGATACCTTTTCTTGCCTGATTGGCCCTGAAAGGCTGAAATGCTCGACTGCTAGTTACCTTATGTCACAGCTGTCAGTTGCTATCCATAGTTGGAACGAACACTGATGTTCGTGCGTTTAGCCTTTCTGCTGAACTGAGCCAGAAGTTTTAGACTTCGTACACTAAGGACTAGAGTTACCCCTTTCTTTAGTATTTGATTGCAATGCCCCCCTGATGTTGCATTTATATATGTTTTGCTTGAAGAGTTCAACAATTTGAAGATCCGTACTTTTATGTACTGACCTTTTCTACTTATTTCAGTGCTATGTTTTTCTTCACTACCAAGCCAATCAACTGAAGAGCAGCTTTGTATAGCCTGATGGCTGTGGAGAGAGACATCTTTGGTATCTCAGGGCCGACATATCTTAATCCTGTTAATTGGTATGTTACATAACATTTCCTATAATGTTTTGCAAGTGTTTGATAGATAGCACTTGCATAGAGCTTCCATTTGAATCCAATATGTTTGCTATGTTAAATGCCGATTCAAGTCCAGGTGCAAAGACCTGTGTGCTTTTATGAGGTTCTGTTGCTATGTGTTGCTTAATTTAATCCCAATAGCTGTATATCTCATGTTGTTTTTCCTGATTACATAAATTTAGCATTTGCTCGGGTAAATAATCCCACCAAACCAGTGATGTTTACGGAACTTATCATAGTCATCAGTCATAATTGGTAGATAACACAATGTGATATATTCAAGTTTATGGTGTTTATTTTCTTGCCAACGATTCCTCTAGAAACATAGAAAGGAGTGCAAGTTAGTAAACTTTGGGCATATGATAGAAAACAGAATGTGTGATGTAAACTCCTCTCTCCTTCTCATGTATATTTTCACCTTAGATCTCTATGTAATTATGTTCTTCATTCTATTCCAGCTAATCCTAAATTTGACTATGCAAAAGATTTTGAAGAATTTTGCAAGACCTATATTCATCTCTTATATTTCAGTGAAGACCATAGGATTTTAAGTAATTAATTTTATGGTAGGAGGCACTAATGAACCCCAAGTCACCAGCTGGTTCTTAACATGGCATCCACACCAGGACATAACTATGGCTGTAATGGGCCAGGCATTAGTTGCTTAATTTTTGCTATCCTACGCAATCAATCTCCAGCCAACTCCACACCGGTTATGGCCTAACCCGAAGTGGCCTGAAGCTTCATCAGTATTGGCTTTGGATTATTCATCTTTTATGTAGGATATTTTTTCTAATGAAATAACTCTCATTTTTGTTGAAAAGCATTTGACATGGTCTTGGTAGACAGCATACTTATAACCTCGAGATTGCCCCTTTTCAATTAAAATCAGTTGCAATCCTCATTATCATTTCTTATGTTACTATATGCAGTTGTGCATTGACGTTTACCGGTCAAAACAAATACGACTCTACACATTCATCACAGCGCATGCTTCAGGAATAAGCAATTTTTGTTTGTCAGGGCAGTAGTTGTTGAATTAGGTTCCACTAAAACATTCCCCATCTGGATGGAATTTGCTGAATACAAGGAAGGGTTATTGTTTCATTCAATAATGCTGCCTCCTTGGAGGAGAGAGGAAAAGATTGCCAAAAGCACTGTGAAAATTAAGTTTAGCTTAACTTCAAAAAGTATGTTACGTTTAGCTTAATTTAGAGTGCTAGAACAGACTAGTTATGTTTTGTTACTTCAGTTGCATTTCATCTCTATGGGTGTGTATGGGTTAACTGGGTGCACTACATGAGAACATGATTTGCAACAACTAACCACTGCACCAACAGTCCAACACACACCTCATTCCTAATTGACGCAATCTTGTTGTCCCATTGTTTTCTTCTGCGTTCGCATCTGCCTACCTTCTCCACCTCCGCCCAGCAAATCGCCACCCATTGTAATCGCCGGGTGCCTCAGTGCCTCTACCATCTTCCCAACCTAACTCGATGCCACTACTGTCAAGTAAGGGGCCATAGATATTATTACGCTGCTGGGGGTTGGTGAGCCCCAAAAAATTGTACCTAACTGTTGGCCCCCATTGGCAGCTTAGCAACTCCTAGCCGTACATCTAGCGATGGATGGGTCATCTACCAATAACATCATGTACCTCGACCCAAAAAAGGATTACAAGATGGGGAAAACTACTGTAACCAAATAGAAGTAGAATTGAGCAATACGAATAGTACTGGAAAAGTGAGAAAGTATTTTCAAACTTATTTAGTTATTTTATTGTTGGGTTATAAAAAGATTCAAAAGCATTGTTCGTTTGGATGGCATAAAGTAAGTTACCCTTTCAGGAAAGATGTTGCTGATTACTGATTGAGTACAATTTGTCGCTGATTTAGTACAACTGTACTAAATCAGCGACAACTAATATGCAATGGAGGGGATACATGACTATGGGTATTTCCACAGCCAGCCATAAGCCCCAAAAGAACTGGCCCTATGTTGTCCTGTTCTCAGCTTGCACTTTATGTCCTGTTCTCATAAGGTAGTAACTTTCTCTCTTTTCTTTGGACCCACAAAAGGAACTGCGAGAATAATAGGAGATCTGTGGCTGCATGTTTAGTTCAGGCTGTGTATGTTTTGGAGAGAGACCGGCAACTAAACCGTCAATCTATTGACGCCGCAGCACCTCCTTGGTGGGAGTTCTTCGGTTTTGAGATGATCCGCAAGCTTGTCGATGATGTTGACTTGTCTATATTCGGTGCAATATTTGAATTCAACCCTCCTTCAAGTAAAGAAGCTTCTGCCCAGGATGCCCCTAGATTTGTCATTGCCTTCAGAGGCACCATAACTGAGAAGGAAACTATTTCTAGAGATCTTTCCCTTGACCTCCAGCTTGTTCAAAATGGTCTCCATAAGACCTCAAGATTTGCAATTGCGATGCAAGCTGTTCAAAATGTAGCCTCAGCTTTCCCTGGATCCCCAATTTGGCTAGCTGGTCATTCACTGGGTGCAGGTACGGCCATCCTTACTGGCAGAAACATGGTTAAGAAGGGTGCTCTTTTGGATAGCTTTCTCTTCAATCCACCGTTTGTCGCTGCTCCGATAGAGGGAATCAGGGATGAGAGGGTAAAGCATGGTTTCCGCATTGCAAGAAGTGTTATTACTGCGGGACTAACTATTGCAATGAAAGCAAAAACCGAGGGGAACAATAAGAGGTCTGTTGCGGAAGAATCATTCAACATTTTGTCATCATGGACGCCATATCTGTTTGTTAATCCAGGAGACCATGTATGTTCAGAGTACATTGGGTACTTCCAGCATCGTAGGAACATGGAGGATCTCGGTGCTGGATTTATTGAGAAGCTTGCGACCCAAAACTCAATCGGAGACCTGTTTTACAAGGCATTAGGATGGGAATCAGAACCGCTGCACCTTCTTCCATCTGCAGACTTGATTGTAAACGTGAGCCCTTCACCGGACTTCAAATATGCCCATGGCATTAGCCAATGGTGGCAACCGGATCTGAACTTGCTATGCAATAAATATCGGTACTCTTAGGTACGCGATGGTAAAATGAAGATGAAGATATCTTTGCGGTATCATATACTCCAGCTGTCCGTTTGATCTCTCCATTTGTTCATATGATTCATTCAGTTTACATTTATCAGTTAGTATACCGTGACATACTATTACTTAACACCTATGTTTATGATTGCACTGTCGGCTTGCACAAAATCTGTTAATTTCCTGAAGAGATGTTCAGACATCATGCATCTGTAACCCTGTATTGTACGTTATGATTATCTTTTGTGATATTGAACAAATAATCTGTCTACATGCCTGTACTTGGATATACTCCCTCTTTTTTTTTCTTTGACACAAAATGCAGGACGAAAGTACCTGCATTTGAGCTCTGATTTTATTTGTATTCAAGGGATATGAGGAACCAATAATCTTCATATCCTAGGACAGCGTCTTGCTGCATTCATTGATAGAAGCCTGGCCGTATCCTTGACATTGGGTGCTCTTAGATATTGCTCTCCGTAAACCTTCATGATTGTTTCAGCCAACATTTTTGTGCACTTTATGATTTTATCTTCAGCCATTTGAAGATAATCATCCAATGGAGCTGCAGGCATGCCATATGCACTCATCAGAAGTGCCGCATTCACTTTATGATAAGGGGAAAACCCAGGAGACCGGTGGTATTTCTCTGTTGCTGTAAGAATGGTTCATTAGCTTCCATGTCGTCGATCCGACGGAACATCCGTGGAACAACCCAACAGAAAGTAGTTTGCGCATGAACTTCTCGTGGCCTTCTGTTCTGTTTTGGTGAAATGTCGGTCGACCAACCTGTGATCTTGCATGCTCCCTCTTTGTGCCGGTTGCCGCTATCCAGTCAGCAACCATCAAGAGAACATATCATCTTCGGCATCCATGATTTCACTCTCATGACTCGAAGCTCGAATCCAATGATGAATTGTACAAAAATAGCTCTACTGATGGATCCATCTACACAGAATGTTTTTGGCGCGAAGAGCCGCGGGCCCGCCGCATCAGCGACTCTACTCTCTTCTCGCCCCTTCGTCGTCCTCATCGCCTCGTTTCCCGCGGCGAATCAATGCCAAAGCTGCCGCGCGCTGCCGCGCCGGTCAGCCTCCATTGATGCCTCACGGGTGGCGCAGTGAAGGTTGGGCGACGCGTCCCTCGGCCGCCACGCGTAACGCGCCGGCCAAGCCTACCACGCGGCGTCTCCGCCTATGTAAGTGCATCTAGTGCCACCCCTAGTTGGTTTTGGAGTATTGACGACAAACCTAGTTGAGGGACTAATGTGTTTGTGAAAATTGCAGGAAAACACAGGTAGAATTCTTTCATTGATTCGGTTTTACTACCAGAGATGACCTCTAAAAATGTATGAAGACATTGAAGACAAAGGTGGTATATGAAGATATTCACATTGAAGACTATGACAAAAGAAGATACGTTATAAAGCCTATGGAGCTCGAAGACTTAGATCTTTCGTAGTTCTTTTTATTTTGTGTTGAGTCATAGGAACCACCGTACTGTTAAGTGGGGTCCAGGAGAACCAGTCAGAATGACTGAAGTGATGCCTAAGTCAAAAACCTATGTCTTCGAGTGAAGACAATGAGAGCGAATCTTGTCCAGAGCCGGACAAGTCATCTTTGCTTGTAGCCCAAGTAAAGTTGCCATGAGAGTTCGAAATGTGACCGTTGAGACACGTGCTAGTTCCTTAGTGACCCAGGGTCATTTCGGACAAATCAGGTCGGGTTGCCAAGTGGCTATAAATAGCCCACCTCCACAACCATAAACGGTTGGCTGCTCAGATTTCAGTGCATGGCTTTTGTCGTTTGAGAGCAACCCACCTCAAAGCCTTTGAGAGAAAAAATCCTAGTGAGGAGAAAAGCCCTAACCACCCAAAGCCAGAGTAAATTGGGCATCACTTAAGTCTTCGTGTCTGTGTGATCTGAAGACTTATTACACTTGAGGACTGTGAATCCTCCAGACGGTTAGGCATCGCGTTCAGAGCATCCAAGAGACATTGTGGATTGCCAGTGAACGAAGTCTGTGAAGGTTTGGGAGTCTACCTTGAAGACTTACCAGAGTGATTAGGCGAAGACTAAGTGACCTTAGCTCAAGGAGAATACGGTGAGGACTTGGTGTCCTGAACTGTGTGTTCAGGACTGGGTGTCCGGGACTGTGTGTCCTAAGGTTTAAATACCTAGCCGCTCCAACCAGACGTACAGTTGTCATAGCAACTGAAACTGGTCCAACATATCATTGTCTTCAACGAGTCACTGGTTTTATCTTCACTTCCTTCTCTTACTGTTACTCATTGTGAAGCCATTGCATACTTGCTTTATCTTTATGTCTTCACAACGTGAAAGTATGATCTGTTTGGCTTCATAACTTCTTCCTACCTGATCCTTATTACACTGAAGCTATTTGTCATTGTACTTTCACTCTATTGAATACATGACCATGGCTGGTCTAGTGTAATCTAACTTCCGCTGCATAGTAATAGGCATACTCTTCGCTGTTTGTCTTCATAACTCTCATGTTTTGAAGACTTTCATAAAAATCGCCTATTCACCCCCCCTCTAGTCGATATAACGCACTTTCAATTGGTATCAGAGCAAGGTGCTCCCTTGTTCTGTGTGATTCGGTTTAACCACCTGGAGTTTTAGCTATGTCGACTACAGGGATAATCAAAGTCTCCGCTACGTGCCCCGTCTTCGATGAAACTGAATATCCCTACTGGAAGAATAAGATGCGCATGCATCTTGAAGCCATTGACGTCGACCTATGGTATGTCGTCGAGAACGGCGTTCCCAAGGCTGGAGAAGGTGTCACTGCTGCTGATGTCAAGAAGTTCACTCAACTGGACTCTACTGCCAAAAATATCATCTGTGGTCATCTGACAAAAGGACAGTATGGCCGTGTGAGTGCTTTGAAGACATCCAAGCTGGTCTGGGACTGGCTCTCCAAGGTCAATGAAGGCGTCTCAACCCAGAGAGATCAAAGAATCAGTGTTCTTCGCAACCTCTTCAACCGCTTCAAGCGAAATGACAATGAGAATGTCCAGCACACATTTGACCGGCTCACTGACATCACAAATGAGCTTCAAGCCCTCGGCGCCACTGAGATCACGTTTGACATCCTGGCCCTGATGATTCAAGAACGTCCTGATTTTAAGACACTCGATCCGTCTGACATACTTGAGAGGCTCAACACACATGAGTTTCAGCTTTCTGAGAAAAGAGATATCTACGGTCCAAACTATGGGCGAACTCGTGCCTTGAAGGCAAAAGCTGTTTCCTCATCTGAAGAAGAATCTGACTGTAGTTCTGATGATCCTGAAGAAATTGGAAGAGAACTTGCAATGCTAGTGAAGAAGTTCCAAAAATTCACCAAGAAGAAAGGCTTCAGAAAATCTTCACGATCAAGCTCAAGGAATGATGAAGCTTCTGCTCATGACTACAAGAAGAAAACATGTCACAAGTGCAAGAAAACTGGACACTTCATCTCTGAGTGTCCACAATGGGACAATGAGAACAGAAGGAAGAAGAAGAGCAAGGAATATGATTCTGACGACAAGAAGAAGAAGAAGAAATACTCAAAGTCTTCTTTCAAGTCTTCTTCAAAGTCTTCATCACACAAGAAGAGCTCATCTGGCAAGGCACGTGCGTTTGTTGGCAAGGAGATGGATTCAGAGGAGGAGTCCGCATCTGAGGAGGCAGAGGTGGAGTCTGAGGAGGAGTCTGATTCTGGCATTGCGAGTCTGGCTACAGCATACGTCGCCAAGTCCATCTTCAACATTGAAGACAATGACTGCATCACCGACACCGACGCAAATGACAAGAACGACTCCACTCCTACCTACTGCTTCATGGCACGCGGTGCCAAGGTAAACACACGCACTACTCGCTATCAAACATCTAGTGACGATGACTCTGACTGTGATTCAAAACCCAGCTACAAAACACTTGCTAAAATTGCAACTGAACAATAGAATGCTATGGAACATATTCAAAAACTGTTAGACAGAAGCGATGATCTATTGGGTGCTGAAATGACTCGATCTGAATCCTTAATTGAAGACATAAAAAACCTTCACGTTAAGTATCAGAAACTTGAAGATCGTCTTGATACTCTCTCAACAACTCATGAAAAGTTTTCCTATGATTATCTTTAAAGGAAGCAAGAACTTGAGAAATTGAGAGCGGCTCATGAAGATCTTCAAAAGGAAAACGAGTCACTTCGCGCCGAACAGATCAGTCCCGCTCAGGAAGGATTTGAACCACCATGTCTTAAATGCATTGAACGTGATAATGCTACTTCTGTTGCTGAATGTTCCACTGCTACTGCTGTTCCAATATCTTCAACTGTTGATGTGGTAACTAACCCCTCTGCTGAGGATACCACTGCTATTGCTGATGAGAATGCTAGGTTGAAGACATTGCTTGAAATAGGGATGTACAAAAGTCTTAAAGGACATCAGTCATTATGTGATGTCCTCAAGAAGCAGATTCTGAACCGAAACCCTAGGAAAGAGGGTGTTGGGTTCGTGAGGAAAATAAATGCAGATGGCTCTTACTGGAAACCTGAGCAGTACCCCAAAACCACATGGGTTGCTGCAAAGGAACTTTCAGCAGATCTATCCAATTTATCTGGCTTCACTTGTGCTAACCCCATTATCATTGATGAATCCTTTGATGCAACTATAAACTGTTTAAGAATCAGAATGGTGAAGTATTTGCCAGGTACATTGGTACTAACTGCAGGAATGGACCACCTATGAAGAAGATCTGGGTTCCGAAAAAGTGTCTGGAAAATCTTTCTGTGAATGTCTTTATGACACCTCACTTGAAGAAGACAAACATCAGACCAAAGGCTTCATATAGTCCTAAGGCTTCATACAAACAGAGGACTCACCTGAGTCACACTAACGCAAATGTTTTGCAGGGAAACCATACTCAGGCATATGAATATGACAGCGGTTCTTCGAATCGTCATGTTCATATGACCAAAAATTATTCTGCTTATTCCTATGAGTATTATTGTCCACCTGCTAGACTGTTTGCTAAGGCTTCAAAGCCAAAATTCTCAGATGCTGCACTTAGACTTATTGCTTCTAAGCCACCCTTGAAGATGTGGGTGGTTAAGAAAGCTTAACTCTCTTTTGCAGGGAAAGGTCTCCAGTAGAAAAACAAAATCTTTTGATGCTATTGCTGGGGACCTTAAAAATCTTGTAGGGCGCAAGATAAAATGCCCGAATGGCATCATTATGTACCTCGTTCCTGAATCGCATGCTACTCTCCCTATTAGTCCTAATCTGGATCTAAGTTTTCATAACCCACTGGTTCGTCAAATGTTTTTGCTTCACAATTCTCTTCGTGAAGTCTATCCCCCTAACTGCACTGTAGGGTACGACACCAGCGACTTCAAAGTCTTCAGAATGGATTATTGACAGTGGGTGTACAAATCACATGACTGGCAAAAGAAGCCTTCTTATGGACTCAACCTTACGTCCATCCGACAAGAGCCACATCATATTTGCTGATACTGGTAAAAGTAAGGTATTGGGTCTAGGTAGAGTTGCAATCTCAAAGGATCAACACATGGATAAAGTTGTGCTTGTTGAATCCTTTGGCTTCAACTTAATGTCTGTCTCAATGCTTTGCGATTTAAACATGATCGTAATGTTTGGAAAATATCGTTGCCCAGTACTAATGGAATCTGACAAGTCTCTAGTGTTTGAAGGGTATCGAAAAGGTGATTTGTATGTGGTAGATTTCTCAGCAGGACCACAACTTGCAGTATGTCTTTTTGCAAAAGCTTCAGAATGCTGGCTTTGGCATCGGAGGCTTGGGCATGCTGGCATGAGGAACCTCCACACTCTTGCGAAGAAGAAGCATGTCATAGGCATCGAGGGCGTCAAATTCAAGAAAGATCACTTATGCGGTGCCTGTGAAGCAGGGAAGATGACAAGGGCAAAACATCCTTCGAAGACAATCATGACTACTACACAACCCTTCGAACTGCTCCACATGGATCTTTTCGGTCCCACTCACTACTCAACTTTTACTACTTCTGCTTGCCTCTATGGCTTCGTCATTGTTGATGATTACTCTAGATATACTTGGTGCACATAATCCTTTACAAGACTGAAGTGCAGGATGTCTTCAGATGCTTCGCCAATCGAGCTATGAACAATTTTGGCGCCAAGATAAAGCACATCAGAAGTGACAATGGAACTGAATTCAAGAACACTGGTCTTGATACATATCTTGATACCTTGGGCATCACACATGAATTCTCAGCTCCGTACACGCCGCAGCAGAATGGCGTCGTCGAACGCAAGAACAGAACACTCATTGAGATGGCCAGAACAATGCTAGATGAATACAAGACTCCAAGAAAATTCTGGACTGAAGCCATTGATACTGCATGCCATACAATCAATCGTGTTTATCTTCACAAGCTTCTGAACAAGACATCTTATGAACTCCTAACTGGCAAGAAGCCAAATGTCAGTTATTTCAGAGTATTTGGAGCAAGGTGCTGGATCAAGGACCCACACCACACCTTAAAGTTTGCACCAAAAGCACACATGAGGGCTTTATGCTTGGATATGGAAAGGATTCACACTCCTACAGAGTCTTCAATCTCTTCCATTACAAAGTGGTTGAAACAGTGGATGTGCGGTTTGATGAGACAAATGGTTCACAAAGAGAGCAACTGCCAAATGTTCTAGATGAAGTTCCAGCTAGTGAATCAATCAAGCTTATGGGAACTGGAGAGATTATACCTTCTGAAGCTCATCCTGAAGAAGAACTTATCATCTCAGCACCTGATCAACATGAAGACATTGCTCAGTCTAAAGACATTCCTCCCAACAACAACACAGATCAGCAAGAGCAAAGTCTTCGCCCTATACATCCTCGTGTTGCCAATGAAGTGCAGATTGACAGAATAATTGACAGCATCAATGCACCTGGTCCACTCACTCGTTCAAGGGCAACTCAGCTAGCAAATTTCTGTGGGCACTTTGCATTCGTATCAATACCAGAGTCCAAGAAAGTTGAAGAAGCCTTCATGGAACCTGAATGGATTCAAGCTATGCAAGAAGAGCTTTAACAGTTTGAGCTGAATAATGTATGGGAACTGGTTAAGCGTCCTGATCCACGAAAGCACAACATTATAGGCACTAAATAGATATATCGCAACAAACAAGATGAGCATGGTCAAGTTGTCAGAAACAAAGCTCGTCTCGTTGCTCAAGGATATACTCAAGTGGAGGGCATTGACTTCGATGAAACATTTGCTCCTGTGGCTAGGCTTGAAGCCATACGCATACTGCTGGCCTATGCAAATCATCATAACATACTTCTATATCAAATGGATGTGAAAAGTGTCTTTCTCAATGGCAAGATTGGAGAAAAAGTGTATGTTGCACAACCGCCTGGCTTTGAAAATCCAAAACATCCTGACATGGTATACAAGCTCAACAAGGCACTGTATGGCCTCAAACAAGCCCCTAGGGCCAGTATGACACACTCAAGTACTTCCTGAAGAGCAAAGACTTCATACCTGGTTCCCTGGATCCCACTCTTTTCACGAAGACATATGATGGTGAACTGTTTGTGTGCCAAATATATGTGGATGACATTATCTTCGGCTGCACCAATCAGAAGTACAGTGAAGAGTTTGGATATATGATGCAAGAGCAATATCAGATGTCCATGATGGGGCAGCTGAAGTTCTTCCTTGGTCTTCAAATACGACAACAGCGCAATGGCATCTTCATATCTCAAGAGAAGTATCTCAAAGATTGCCTGAAGAAGTTTGGTATGCAAGACTGCAAAGGCTTCACAACACCAATGCCAGCCAAACATCATCTAGGTCCTGACGACAATGGTAAAGAGTTCGATCAAAAGGTATACCGCTCCATGATTGGGTCTTTGCTTTGTTTATGTGCATCTAGGCCAGATATCATGCTTAGTGTTTGCATGTGTGCTCGATTTCAAGCGGCACCAAAGGAGTCGCATCACTTAGCTGTGAAGCGAATTCTTCGATATTTGGCTCACACCCCAACTCTAGGATTATGGTATCCAAAGGGCTCAGAGTTTGATTTGGTTGGATTTTCAGATGTTGATTATGCTGGTGACAAGGTTGATCGCAAGTCTACATCAGGCACATGTCACTTTCTGGGACGATCACTTGTATGTTGGTCTTCAAAGAAGCAGAACTGTGTATCTCTCTCCACTTCTGAATCTGAATACATTGCTGCTGGATCTTGCTGCGCTCAGCTTCTGTGGATGAAGCAAACACTCAAGGACTATGGCATTCATCTGAAGCAGGTGCCACTATACTGCGACAATGAAAGCGCCATCAAGATTGCCAACAACCCAGTTCAGCACTCGAAGACAAAGCACATTGAAATTCGTCATCACTTTCTCAGAGATCATATTGTGAAGGAAGACATTGATATCATACACGTCAACACTGAAGAGCAATTGGCAGATATCTTCACCAAGCCCTTGGATGAGAAGAGGTTTTGCAAGTTACGGTGTGAGCTAAATATCTTGGAATCCTTAAATGTCCTGTGATCAGGCACACATCCTAACACTTATGCATATTGATGACTTAGATGTACAACACACAAAGTAGAGTATATCTTCAATCAATGAAGACATACATTCTAAGTGTGAATACATTAATGTGGAATTTGACTTTGGAGCGCCATGATAATTGTGCGTCGTGTCTGGGTCTAATACTTCCTATACGGTGGGTAACGCCACCACCAAACGTTCCATTTTAAAGTGTTTCACTCATGGCGTTTCCTTGCAATATCTTCACATTTGGTTTGGCTTCGAACTCAACATGTCTTCATGATTATCTTTACCACATTGATTATATAAATATATACATACTAGTGTTCTGTCCTCTACAGCATTCACTTATAGCTATGTCTTCTTGGTTGAATCTTTTGAACTAAGTGAATGTGATCGGACCCTAATCTCTCTATGCTTTCTATCTCAAATTCTATCTCTCCAAGTCATATGCATTCTATTGAAACTGTCGAATGTCTTCACTGTGTCCTTGTCAGCTGAAGATATAGAGACAACCATAAAGTCCGTTTTTAATGCTCATTCCTCCACATAAAATCCGGAGAAGCAGGAACGATCGCCCGACAATTTAGGTGTGCGTGGGACGTGGAACAAACCCCAAACTTCCGCTAACTGGCCACGCGTTCCTCAAATGCGAACCGCCAGGGGCACCTGTGTAATAGCACAGTGCCGCCCCTGAGCCTATAAATTCACACTTACCGCGGTCATTATCTCCTTCTTCCACCCTCGCACGAACCCTAGCGCCACCGCTAGCACTCGACGACGCCGGAGACGAAGCGCTTCGCTGCCGCAACCTCTCCAACGCCGTCCTCACGCCGACCGCGGACATCGTCCTCTCCGCCGTCGCCGTAGGTGTTTTCCGTCGCCAAGTTAGGGCATGGAGGACTGAACTGCTCGGCATCAACTCCCTTCCGTCTAGCAGTTCCAGTGTGGTAAATAAAACTTCTTTTTACAGCCCCTTTGATCTCATGGTTCTGTCACTTTCTACCATAAGAAGTTTCTCTTCACACTAGTTAGATCTCTCGCTGCATCTCATGACATGCCTAGTATATTCACTTGTGCTTCATAAAGTAGTTAGATTCCTCACTTGTACTGATCTGTGGGTTCGTACAAATCTGGAACCAACTTCTTATCTATGAGTGAATGTCTTCGCACGATGAGGTCAATGTCTTCTAAACTGATTAATCTTCAAAACCTTCTGAGAATGCATATGACCTCTTCCCCTTCCCTCGCACCTTAATGCTGTCACAGGTACATGTCCGTGGGAGAATCCTTCGGTTCTCATAGTCTGCATTCATTTGCAGAATTCCTACAGCATCACATAACCTCTCCTGAAGCCAGTTCCTGTTGGTCCAGAAAAAGAAAGCCTTTGAAGCCTTTCAAGTTAAAGTTTATGGCTTCAGAAGCAGCAGCAAGGAAGGGGGGCAGACAGAGACGTGAGGGAACTTCCAAAGATCTGCCTGAAGATTTGGCAGAAATGTACAAAACAGATCCAGAAGAGAGCTATGGGCAGCGCAAGACCCGAATCCAATGGATTCGACGCTATTGGGCAGAACAGTGGTTCAAATACCGCTTCATCACTCAGGAGTATGCGGAAAAGAGTGCCATCAAGAAGCCATGGGGGGACATCTTATACAAGAACCTCGTACCCAAGACCAGAGATGAAGCCATTGCTCAGGGCTTCTACCCATGCATGGTCCGAGGACCACAGCCTGATGATGCACATTCGTCGTCACTTCTCTGGTGTCGTGACGACAATCTCTTCAAGCGCAACTTTTAGTTTGACCAACAGTCAGCGAAGCTAAACAAGAAGAAATTTGAGTTAGACTTCAACCCTGGTCCCTCCGCACCAAGGGCAGATGGCACACGCGACGCGGAACCCAATGTCATCGGTCCGTTTGCCAATCTTGAGGGCCTGATCACCCACATCTTAGTCCAAGGGACTGCCGTAAATGACCCTCCAGCTGACTCTGAGTCTGATGAAGCTCCTGCTGTGCCGAAGCCAAAGTAGACAAAGAAACCAAAAGCTTCAAAGCCGGCCCCTGTCTCAAAAATCTCAAGGGCGAAGCCATTGAAAATTGCACCTCCTGAAGTCAGTATGCAGTCTGAAGACGTATCCCACGTCTCCAAGCCCCTGAAGGAAAAGGAGCCCCAGCAACAAACAGGCAAAGAGCTCACTGCTGCTGCCATTCTGCGCAGCGAAGCCATTGATCTATCAAGCGATGAAAATCTGGGAGATGACGCTCTAGAGCAGCTTATCAAAAGCAAAGAAGAAGCTGAAATCTTCAATAATCTGCCTCTCTTTGATGTCGCCATCATCCACAGCTTCATCGATGAATGGTTTGACTCATCAGACATAAGCTTCAATGATCTGCAGCTGCCAGTTGGCCTCAGTGTCGCCTTCCAAGGCGCAATTGCTTCAGAACTTGTCATTGCTCAGCGCATCGTTGAGCTGAAGTAGAAAATTGATCATGAAAAGGCTCAGTTCAAGAAGCACATGGCCAGGCTCAGCGTGCAGGAAGTGAAGAGCTTCAAAACCATGCTGCATGAGCTCAAAGAAATTTTTTTGAAGAAGCGTGCAGAAGCTCAGGGCTCACGTGAGCGGATGAAGTCTTTGGCAGAAAGATGTGTTCAAGCCTACAACGAGGCTGAAAAGCGCAAGGCACTTGGGCGTCCTGGCATCGACCCCAAGATGGCCGCGAAGAAGAAGAAGAAGCCTGCTGTGAATGAACCAGAGGCACCTAGGCAAGAAGCGGTTCAAATTGTCTTCCCCACTGCAATGACTGGCTCGAAGCCAAAGAGCCGGTCAACAGCTTCAGAGCTAAAGAAGACAAGAACTGCAGAGGCTGAAGCCAGAAAAAGGAAGAGCTTTGAAGCCTCTCCTACTGCCCCCGGCAAAAAGAAGCGCAAGATCAAGAAATCTCGGGCTGCTCCCACAGAGCCCTTGATGGTTGAACCCCTCTCTGTCATTCACCCCAATGCAGAAAGACGACTGACAGTTCATGAGCCTACTCCCACAGAGGCTCCTGAAGCCGAAGATATTCTAGTAGCCGACCCCACAGCTGCTGAAGACATTGGTCACCAAGACAATGTACAAGATGATGCAGCCCTTCCTCCGCTTGAAACAAGCGAACTCATCAGTATTGGTCGTCCTCTGACGCCAATGGCACAAGATGAGTCATGGGAGGATCGCCCTCAGGAGGAAGAAGACTTTGAGGCCCAACCCACTCCAACCCCACAAGCGTCGTCTGCGTTCCGTAGGCTTCGCAAAGGTCCAAGGCCTCAAGTCCATTCTGCAGAAATTCCGGCTGCATCAGCCGAAGACAATGAAGAAGCACCACCAGAACCCACTTCCCCGCTTCATCAAGATGCAGTTCTCCGGGAGAATGTGCCTGAAGTTGTCCCTCCAACTACACAAGCGGAGGAAGGAAATGTTGCGGCTGCCACCACAAACACTGAAGCCAATGTGGAGCCCGCCCCACCAAATGCTTCAGCAGACAGTGAAGCTACTGAGCCTGACGCTTCTGTTCCTGAGTCTGCTGCAGGTCCACAGTTTGATTATCATATTGAGCACAGGCCTCATGTCCAGAAGCCAGTCCCAAGGCTTCCAAGGTTCCCAGGTCCTGCATCAGCACCTGGCTCCTTTGATATTAACAACTTCAAGGCAGACAATACATTTTTCAATAGCTCCAAGAACCCCTATTCAAGGGAAAGGATTGTATCAGATAGGTTCTGGAGCTATTCTCAGCGCAGCTATTATTCATGCATCTTATACAACCAAGGCCGCATCTTCCCGCACAAGCGCCTTGAGGTTGAAGCCATTGCTGGTCTGCCATGTCTTGAGGAAGCTTTGGATTGCTTCAGGCAAGTGGGTCTGCTGCCTTTTGTGACTGATGAAGAGCACTGGAATGAAGAGCTTCTGCTTCAGTTCTATGCCACCCTTCATATAAAAGGATACA
The DNA here is from genome assembly GCF_003073215.2 of Triticum urartu. Classification (NCBI taxonomy): domain Eukaryota; kingdom Viridiplantae; phylum Streptophyta; class Magnoliopsida; order Poales; family Poaceae; genus Triticum; species Triticum urartu. The sequence goes on along the minus strand of NC_053024.1, from coordinate 290,419,518 downwards.
ACAGAGATCCGAAGACTTGGATCCTGGAGTGGATGACTGGCAATGTCTATCATGAAGCCAATGCATTTGATATCATTGAGCTCACCGGCCTGCCCACTCCAGGCGAATTCTTCGAGGAAGGCTGTCAACTACATTCTGAAGCTATTAAGAGCATATTCCAGAGGCCTGAACCCAATATGAGTCAGATGCTCTCAATGATGAAGCCATTGCCTCATGATGCACCTTATCCTACTGAGTTCTTCGTTGAAGACCTAGAGTACCTTCCCAGGACCATATATCACATCATCCGGCGGACTCTCTGGCCCATTAAGGGGCACTCTCCAAATGCAAAGATTGAAGGTGCAATGAAGACTCTCATATTCTATATCCTGCATGGCAAATGCTTCAACACACATGATCTCTTCATACGCCAACTTGCAGCGTCAGGATCAGAATTATTTGGTTTGAAGTTCTATGCTCCTTGGGTGATGAGGCTGATCAAACTGCACTCTACGATCTCGTATCAGCCCTCTACCCGAAACCATCGGATCTTCTTGCCAGATGTGGATACCTCTGCTGAAGTTATATATCCTGAGCCTGACAAGCAACCAATAAGTCTTCAGAATGCAGAACACCAGAGCTTCACGCAGAATGTTGAAGGTATTGAAGCCATATCCAGGGTATATCCGTTGGCTGGCACTACACGTGCACCAGCATCTACTGAAGCCACAGACAGCACAAATGCTCCAAGACCCAAGAACCGTGCTCGTGTCCTCACTGACCGAGAGCTTCTTGTGGCCCTTCACCAAAAGCAGGATAGGCATCACGACTGGCTAAAACGTCAGATGAAGAGCCTCTTGGTGGATGCCAATCGTCTTCGAAACCTTGCCACCAAGAATGCCTTCGTTACACACGAAACCTGCCGTCGTACATGGAAAGGGCTCTCAATGATATGTACTGAAGCTGAACTTGAAGAGGATGGCTTCACAGAACGTTTCAAGTTTGACACCACACCTCCTAGAAGGGCTGTGATGCGCAACACACCATCACTTGAAGACTCTGAGTTTTCTTCATATGCTGCCACAGTTACTGCAAGGATCATTGATGAAGACGACGATGCTACATCACCACCACCTGCTCCAGCACATCCAAGCTCTGCACCGCCAAACAACTCCACCGACCCTGCTGCGCCTGGGAACGCGTAGAAAACTCTATGTCTTCAAACCTTTTTGGTCATTACTGACAAAAGGGGGAGAAGCATATGATGTTTATAGTCTTCAAGCGGGTCAATATGGGCGGGTGCCTTATGTTTTGTTATATTTTGCTTCGTGTTTACAACTCTTGATTTTGCTTCATTTGGTTCTTTGAGTTGTAAACACTAAAACTCGATGGTCGTCTGCTACTTGTTTGCCACTCTGTTTGCGAAGATAAATTCCGCATGTGCGACGATAAATTCCGCACTTATCTCATTCTGCAGACGTCCATTTTCCATTATGCATGTCATTATCTTCATATACTTTCACATGCATAGTGGATTGTCATCATAAGCTGAAGTGGATCTCCACAAGTACAACCTGCCATGTGCATTTGCATTCCAAAAGCAAATTAATTTATATGCACATCTTCAGGGGGAGCCCTTGCAACTTATGAAGACAATTCCCTATCCTTTACAAACTTCACACTTTATATTCCCCGTTGAAAACTTCAACTAGTTTGTCATCAATCACCAAAAAGGGGGAGATTGTAAGTGCATCTAGTGCCACCCCTAGTTGGTTTTGGAGTATTGACGACAAACCTAGTTGAGGGACTAATGTGTTTGTGAGAATTGCAGGAAAACACAGGTAGAAGTCCCTCATTGATTCGGTTTTACTACCAGAGATGACCCCTAAAAATGTATGAAGACATTGAAGACAAAGGTGGTATATGAAGAGATTCACATTGAATACTATGACAAAAGAAGATACGTTATGAAGCCTATGTAGCTCGAAGACTTAGATCTTTCATAGTTCTTTTTATTTTGTGTTGAGTCATAGGAACCACCGTACTGTTAAGTGGGGTCCAGGAGAACCAGTCAGAATGACTGAAGTGATGCCTAAGTCAAAAACCTATGTCTTCGAGTGAAGACAATGAGAGCGAATCTTGTCCAGAGCCGGACAAGTCATCTTTGCTTGTAGCCCAAGTAAAGTTGTCATGAGAGTTCGAAATGTGACCGTTGAGACACGTGTCAGTTCCTTAGTGACCCAGGGTCATTTCGGACAAATTAGGTCGGGTTGCCAAGTGGCTATAAATAGCCCACCCCCACAACCATAAACGGTTGGCTGCTCAGATTTCAGTGCATGGCTTTTGTCGTTTGAGAGCAACCCACCTCGAAGCCTTTGAGAGAAAAATTCCTAGTGAGGAGAAAAGCCCTAACCACCCAAAGCCAGAGTAAATAGGGCATCACTTAAGTCTTCGTGTCTGTGTGATCTGAAGACTTATTACACTTGAGGACTGTGAATCCTCCAGACGGTTAGGCGTCACGTTCAGAGCATCCAAGAGACATTGTGGATTGCCAGTGAACGAAGTCTGTGAAGGTTTGGGAGTCTACCTTGAAGACTTACCAGAGTGATTGGGCGAGGACTAAGTGACCTTAGCTCAAAGAGAATACGGTGAGGACTTGGTGTCCTGAACTGTGTGTTCAGGACTGGGTGTCCGGGACTGTGTGTCCTAAGATTTAAATACCTAGCCGCTCCAACCAGACGTACAGTTTTCACAGCAACTGGAACTGGTCCAACATATCATTGTCTTCAGCGAGTCACTGGTTTTATCTTCACTTCCTTCTCTTACTGTTACTCATTGTGAAGCCATTGCATGCTTGCTTTTATCTTTATGTCTTCACAACGTGAAAGTATGATCTGTTTGGCTTCATAACTTCTTCCTGCCTGATCCTTATTACACTGAAGCTGTTTGTCATTGTGCTTTCACTCTATTGAATACATGACCATGGCTGGCCTAGTGTAATCTAACTTCCGCTGCATAGTAATAGGCATACTCTTCGCTGTTTGTCTTCATAACTCTCATGTTTTGAAGACTTTCATAAAAATCGCCTATTCACCCCCTCTAGTCGATATAACGCACTTTCAGCCTATAAAAGCCGACTGCAAGCGCGCCGGAGAGACTCATCCCGATCATCCATCGACGACGCGCTCATTTCTCCCCCTTTCCTCCTCATGCCGTCACCAGTTGAGAAAGCATGGCCGAGCGTTTCCCAGGAGACGGCGCGGCGGCGAAGGGTTTCGGGCGCCGTCATCTGCACTAGGACGAGGCTCGCCTCCTTTTCGAGGCCGAGTACCCGGTCCCGCCGGACATGCGGGTGCCCGGGGCGTGGAGGATCAGCGCCGGCGGCGTGCCGGTGCCCCCGGTACCCACCAGCGCGGCGCGGCCTGCGGAGATCGCACGCATCCGCTCGTCCCTGCCGCGTGCGGCGAGGGAGGGGCCCCGGTACGTCCCCGACAGCCCAATCTGGGAGCCGTACTTCCGTCGCCGGCACGACGAGCAGTTCGAGGCCACCAACAGCGTCGTGCCCTCCGGCAGGTTCAATGCCGCCGACCGGCGTCGGTGGTGGGGCGTGCCTGGGCGCACGTTGGAGTCCGTCCTCGAGTACATCGATGGCGGCAACACGCCGCGCCTCGAGTACCCCGCTCCCCCGTCCTTCTCACGCCGCCGGGGAAGCTCCTGGACGCCGAGGCGCATGGAGACCAGGGTTTCCTCCTCCTCGTCCGACGGCTCTCCCTGCCTCCACCTCCGCCCCGTCAAGCCGGAGCCCCAGGACACGCCTGTCAGCGCGCGTACCCGCAGCTCCGGCGCCCTCGTCGAGCCCAAGGTGGAGTCCAGCCTCCCCCCGGAGTACGAGGAGATAGCCCGGCGCAGCTTCTCCGACGAGGACGCCATGCGGTGGTCGCGCGATGACTACCTGCGCGAGGAGATGATCCGGCAGCGCCGGGCCCTGGAGGAGATCGCCGCCCGCAAACGTGGGCGCGAGGACGAGGACGGTGTCGTCCTCCTCGATAGCGACGACGACGACGCCCCCGGACCGTCCAACCCGCCGCGCCAACCGGGGGAGGGATGCAGCAGGGACGGCGAAGGCGTAGGCCGGGGCGACGATGATGGCGGCGGCGGTGACTACACGCGGTTCTACAGCCTCCTCGGCATGTAGAACCGCGTGGGCGGGCGGCGAGGCGGGCGGCGAGGGAGACGGCGGGGGTAGCCCGCGGTAGTTTTTTTCTTTTTTTTGTAAAATATGTTTAAATTTGAACGAACTCGCCCGTGTTTGCGTTGTGTTTGCGCCGAATTTGAACATTTTAAAAACCCGCTGGGGCCGCGACTGGGGGGCATCACGCCCCCAATGCGCGGTTTAGCGCCGGTGCGTCCCCAGGGGGCGATTTTTTGCCCCTCCTGGGGGGCTAACGGCTGGAGATGCCCTAAGTCGTCGAACACCTTGAGATCGAGCGGTGGAAGGAGTGGCACGACCAGATGGTGAGAAACAGTTGTGGGGCTGCAGCGAAGTATGGGAAGTCTAGGAACGACTCATAGCAGTCCGGCCAGCAGGGGTGACACCAAATGGCAGCGGCTAAAGAAAGTGTGTCTCCTGAAATGTCTGTGGTACCAATACTTGGATGGATGGAGGGCTTGTTATATCGTCTCGTCCAACCACCAAATATGAAGGCTAGCTGGCAGATATGTGTCTATGTTAGAGTTGCTCTTAGCGGTCAGAAACGTTTTGGTATGCTCTTACACTATTTAAAATGCATATCAAGTGGCCATCTTTGGTGATATTTGTGCAACCAAAAAACCCTAAAACAATAGCCATGCAACATGTTACAACATGTGCGCTCACATAGAATAGTTGAAAAATAATACGTCCACGGTAAAATGAAATCAAATGCTGTGATATTAAGTTGAAAATATATATATGAAATGCTGTGCTTTATTGTTTTCTTACGTGAGGAGCATCTCAGCCCTTTTCAAGCGCGACTAACTCTGTCCGTTGATTTCTGATCAGACCGCAGTGCACTCTCCCTGTACAGGCTTATCCCTCCAGCAGAGGTGGCCTTCCTCCGCATAGGATAGGCCGGAACCCAAATCCACAGCCATGGCGCTCCTCCTGTCCCCCACCGTCTCCTTCCTCGCCCCCTCCCCCTCCTCCGCTCCTCGTGCCCGAGCTCTCTCCAGCTCCACCGCCACCGCCACCGCCGCCAGCAATAATGCCTTCCCTTACCTCGGTAAGCTGCCGTTATGCCTCATCCCGCCATTGTCCCGTACGTTCGTTGATGTTCCATGGCCAAGTACTTACTGGGTGATCCCTTGTCGCGAAATATGATAACGAAATCGGTGGAGGAATTAGTCCGGGCGTGCGTAATTTTAGTCGCGGCGTTTCAGCTTGTCCTCGATGGGAATGGCTCGCCCGGGAATTTATTCAAACAATCTGTCTGCACCAGTCTCTTGGAAGAATGTTCATTTTTCTCTGCTAGCCTACATTTACTACCTCAGAAGGTTGCTCCTTTCAAACTTAGTGCTACTATAAATTGTCTTATGAGCATAGGCCACCGCTACGGACACTTGATGTCTTATGAAATCCGTAAGCACACCGTGGCAGCTCGCGGTTTGCAAGTTGCTACAGACGAGTAATTGAGTTTACATGCCATATGTTTTCTTTACCAGCTCCATCTAATGATGTAGCGAGCACACTAAAATTAGCTACTGCGCATTACATATGCTATGAGCAATGTGACATACATGAGCTCAGTATGTCAATGTGTACATCAGGTAAGCATAGACAGGCCATATCTTTTCTGTAGCAATTCCATCTAATGATAGTAGAGAGCACAATAAATTTTGCTGGTGCACATTACATATGCTACGAATCATGTGACATACATAAGCTCAGAATTTCAATGTTTACATCGGTGTAAGCAAAGATCCTACTAAGTGTCGTTTGTCATTGCTCTTCTTTGTAGCCTCGAGACTTCAGTGCAAGACCGGCGCCTCAGTCAGCCATGTTTCTCTTGCCAAGAAGATGCCCGTGGTTGTCCACGCTTCTGCAGAGGCTGGTCCAACTGATGCGGCAGAGCAACCAGAGAAGCCAAAACCAGTGGCTTCGATCGAGGACATGCCGTTCGAGTCCAAGCAGCAGATGATCCTGGAGCAGAGGGCACGGATGAAGGTGGCCAAGAAGCTGAGGCAGCGGCGCAAGCGGCTCGTCCAAAAGAGGCGGCTGAGGAAGAAGGGCAGGTGGCCACCGTCCAAGATGAAGAAGCTCAAGAACGTGTGACCGGCACATGATGTTGGACAGCTGGTCCGTACCATTCCTCTGTAAACCTACGTGTTGCGTTCCTCTAATGCATTGGTGTTTGTTTCGTTTGTACAATTTTTCTGTTCTGAAACACGCAATCGGTTATAATGCAATTAATTTTTTACCATAATGAAACCTTTTTGCGTGTCCATAGCAGCAGATTGATGTGCTGTTATCTGTGGTTAGTCTATGTTGTACAACTGTCTGTCTGAAGCAAGTTTTGGGATGTTTTTTGCCGTTTGTTATTCTGTAAAATTTTAATTTATTTCAAATATGCTATTGGAATGCCGACTAGTCCTTGGACACCATCTTCCCTCAAATATGCAGTGGCTTAAAACTTGAAAGGAACGTCGGTCCTTCTTCGGTAACAAAAACATCAGTTTTCAGACAGGTTTCGTGCTTGCTGAAAGTCTGCACTTTCAGACGAGTTTCCACTGGCTTTGATAGCTCAAACGAATCTCCGTTTGCTTGCTCAGTTGGTTACGCTGCCCAGTATGTGAATACTGCACCCAGCCCTCTCCTTTGTGGCCCTTGATGCTCAAGGAAGGAACAACAAGAACAACAATGTACGCCCCCCTCAAACTCTTTACAGTCATCTACTACTTCTCAGTTCAATTTTAACTGAAACAATTTTTTTATCTGTCTATTTATAACACTCACCGTCTGGAGCTTCCGATGCATCAAGTTCCCACTGAAATGATAACTGAAGAACAGGAACACCACCACTTAAGTTGATTCTGGGTCTGCTTGGTCAGTCAGTAGGCAGGCCTGAAACAGAATGGCAGGCAGGCCGAATAGCGAGAACTGGATGCGCCATTGTCATGGAGCAAAAAAGCTTTTGCTATGTGCTGGCACTTGACACTCTTAAACCTCACATCCCTCTCTTTGCTCCCCACCATCTCATCTCCAGTGGCAATGAATTTCTGACTGTGATCCCGTCTCGGATCTCCACCCCAGTATAAAATTAAACAGTCATCATCAGATCATCCTGATATTGCCATACCAAAGCAAGAAGGAAAAATAGGCAGTGCTCTGAAAATAATACTAGTATGAAACAAATCCTTAATAAGAGAGAGAAAAAGAGAAGCAGTGCTGAGAAAAGAAGAAACACATGACTTCGTTATGTCTCACTCGATGCTATATTCCTTTGATCTTGTATGGAGATTCGTACAAAAAAGTTATTTTCAGTTTTTTTTCTTCTTATATACTACTAATGTCACTTGACGGTTAAGTCTCAGTCGACTGAGACCATAGACAATATGGTTAAGTCTCACTCGACTGAGACCATAGACAATGTGTCTTTGTATTGCCTGAGGTGAGAGCTCAACTACCAGAAAACGAGTGTCACCTGCCAAAGGCAATTCGATAAGGTGCCTGAAAATGACCTGCCCCGGCGTTGTCCAACACTAGGCAGCACCGACATGGTTAGCACTGCCGCTAGGGCTGGACCAAAAGCTCGTAGCTCGTGAGCTTAATGAGCGCTCGATAGTTCGGCTCGTTAAGCTCATAGCTCGCTTCTTAATGAACAGAGCCAATCATTGATTATAGCTCGTTAAGCTTAACGAGCGTAACGAGTGAGCTAACGAGTTTCACGAGTAGCTCGTTAAGCTCGTTAGCAACAACACAACACATATTTTTATCTTATGTGACAAACTTTTTATAGCATCTCAGCCCATCTATTTAATCTAATCGACATATGAGGCAACAAACTACTTCATTTCTTTTTGTAGTCACCATATTTCATCTTGGAAACCATACCTACACATTCATCATGTATATCATAACATATTATAATCTGTTAACGAGCGCTCGCGAGCGCTCACGAGCTTAACGAGTTTCAAACGAGCCGAGCCGAGCAGGGTTTTCTGCTCGTTAATCTTAACGAGCTTAACGAGCCGAGCCTTAACGAGCACGAGCTTAACGAGTACAAGCTTAACGAGCCGAGCTGCTCGTTAGTCCACCCCTAACTGCCGCGCGGCTTTAACGACATGTGCGGTTAAATACCACGACGACACGGCAAAAGATTCTTGGCCGACATTACGATCCATCACTTTCCTTGTGATATAGTAGTAGTTATCTTCCTGATCAGCAACCACTGGTGAAGAAGCAGTAGAGTCCAAATGCTCACTCGTCAGCTCTAATCATGGGCAGAAGCACTAAGTAAAGCTTGAGATATAAGCATCGAAACCTTCTTTTACATCCGAGAGAATCGCTGCAACAGTAGGGCTGGCTGAGTGTCATAGCGCATATATTCCATCCCTCAGTGTCAAGCAATCTCTTCAGAAGAAGAAAAAGAAGAACGATCTGTCAGCATTTTGGTATCATCTCAGACGGCCATGTGGTCGATCAGCGACGACGACGAGGAGAAAGCAGTTTCCATGAGAAGCTTCTATATATCTACTAGACCCAACAAGAAAAGAAAAGCGAGGTAAAGCAGCAGCACCAGAGAAAAGGAAGATAAAGAGAGAGCAGTCAGGGTTGAGATGAATCGGATTCCGATAAACAAACCAAAAGGAAGGAAGGAAGGAGGCTACAAATTGGGCCCGCCCAGCGCGCATGCTGCAGGCATCATATCGATCACTCCATTTCTAGCAGGAAACTAGGAGTGAGCAGGGATCAATGGTGAACCGCGCGCACTTCGTCATCCTCGTCCTCGCCTACCGCCTCCTGGTATCCCTCTCAGCTGAAGCACAGCACACCAAAGAGGTAGCTCTAGCAGTAGACTTATTCCTGTTATAGTACGTAGATCGCACCCGGCCATGCATGCATGTGTCTGAACTCTGAACCCTGAAATGCGATATCTGAAGTGGTAGGAGTTGATCGATTGTTGCCATGGTTTGTTTGACGGGCATCATCGTTTCAGTCGTATGTCGTCTACATGGGGAGTCCTTCCGCTTCCTCGGGAGCCGGCGACGTGGAGGCGGTGCGCGCCGCCCACCTTGAGATGCTGTCGTCCGTCGTGGCGAGCGGCGAGCAGGAGCCATGGCCATCCACGCCGTCGCTGACGCATAGCTACCACCACGCGTTCGAGGGCTTCGCCGCCGAGCTCACCGAGGAGGAGGCCGCCGCGCTGTCCGGTTCGGACTGGCCTCCCGTCCATTCGTCGCGGTTTTGTTTGTTGTGATGATGATCGTGCGCCAGTGAGTTGATGGTAATTTTGTTTTGTTTGGTTGTTGCACCACCAGACCACGAGAGGGTGGTGTCCGTGTTCCGGGACCGCGCTCTGCAGCTGCACACCACGCGCTCGTGGGACTTCCTCGACACGCAGTCCGGCCTCCGCACCGACCGCCTCGGCCGCCGTGCCTCCGGCGATGTCATCATCGGCGTCATCGACACCGGTACGTGCGCGACTTATGACATCGGCATTGCCTGCAACCCTTTTTGATTTATGTCGTACGTCGTCAGGTGTCTGGCCGGAGTCGCAGAGCTTCAACGACGCCGGGATGGGGGACGTGCCGGCGAGGTGGCGAGGCCTGTGCATGGAAGGCCCGGAATTCAAGAAGAGCAACTGCAACAAGTATGTACTAGCAAAACAACACTTGCCATGTTGTGCACAACGGCTTAAATTCTGCGACCGTGCATTGTGTGCCGCAGGAAGCTCATCGGGGCTCGGTACTACGGCATCCAGCCCGGCTCGGCGGCGCCCACGTCCTCTAACGCCTCCCTTGGCGCGGTAACGGCCGCGATGACCGGCTCGCCGCGAGACACCGTCGGTCACGGCACGCACTGCGCGTCGACGGCCGCGGGCACGGTCGTGGCAGACGCGGACTACTACGGCCTGGCCCGGGGCGCGGCCAAGGGCGGCGCGCCCGCGAGCCGCGTGGCCACGTACAAGGTGTGCACCATGGGCGGGTGCTCTAGCTCTGCATTGCTCAAGGCCATCGACGACGCGGTGAGCGATGGCGTGGACGTGATCTCCATCTCCATCGGCATGAGCTCCGCCTTCGCGTCCGACTTCCTCAGCGACCCCATCGCGCTGGGCGCGTTCCACGCGCACCAGAGGGGCGTCCTGGTGGTCTGCTCCGGCGGCAACGACGGCCCTAATCCCTACACGGTCGTCAACTCCGCTCCGTGGATCCTCACCGTCGCCGCTTCCAGCATCGACCGCACCTTCCAGTCCAGCGTCGTCCTCGGCAACGGGAACGTCGTCAAGGTACGCGTCGCCATTGCCATGCTTCTTGTTCTTGCAACCTGACTGACGTCCTGAACGTGAGGCGCCATGTCAGGGAGTCGCCATCAACTTCTCCAACCAAAGCCTCAGCGGAGACCGGTTCCCTCTGGTGTCCGGAGCACAAGCGGCAGGCCGGTACACGCCGGTGTCCGAGGCAAGGTACAGCAAGACCATTTTGAAGCGTCCGTCTCTCAGCGTCACGTGTGCAGACGGATGAATTTTGAGCGTGTCGGTCACGAATTTGTATTGCATATTTGCATTGCAGCAACTGTTATCCGGGATCGTTGGACGTGCAGAAGGTAGCCGGAAAGATCGTAGTGTGTGTGGGCACGAACTCGATGGTGTCGCGGCGGGTGAAGAAGCTGGTGGCGGAGGGGTCCGGGGCGAGTGGGCTGGTGTTGATCGACGACACGGAGAAGGACGTGCCGTTCGATGCCGGCAGCTTCGCCTTCTCCCAGGTGGGCGCCGACTTGGGCGCGCAGATCCTCGACTACATCAACTCCACCAAGTGAGTCACCCAACCCAACCCAACCGGAGTTTTTCCTTCCGTGTTACGCCTAGTAGTGACCACTGACCAGAAAGGAAGTATGGATGTTTCCCTGGTTGGTTCAGGAATCCGACGGCCGTGATCCTCCCGACCGAGGACGTGAAGCTGTTCAAGCCCGCGCCCATGGTGGCGTCCTTCTCAGCGCGCGGCCCTGGTGGTCTCACCGAATCCATCCTCAAGGTCAGTAATAGTATTAATTCACATGATTAATCAGCATGGGTCAGAAGAGAAAGATCCAATCTGGCATTTAATTTGTAGTACTGTAGTAGCTTGCATTCTGACAGGATGTTTCTTTTTCTTGGTGACAGCCTGATCTAATGGCGCCCGGGGTCACCATCCTCGCCGCCGCGATGCCGTCCACAGACAAGGCGGACGTCCCCGACGGCAACAAGGCCTCGGCATTCGCCATCAAGTCCGGCACTTCCATGGCCTGCCCGCACGTCGCAGGCGCCGGCGCCTTCGTCAAGTCGGCCCACCCGGGCTGGTCCCCGTCCATGATCAGATCAGCTCTCATGACCACAGGTTTAAGCAAAGCTTAGTAGTCTCGACAAATTTAAGCAAAGCAGATTGGCATTTCTAACCAAAGCGATCGATCGTGGCTGCAGCGACGACGAGAAACAACCTCGGGCAGCCGGTTGCGAGCAACACCGGCGCGGTGGCGACCGGACACGACATGGGCGCCGGCGAGATCAGCCCGCTGCGGGCGCTCAGCCCGGGCCTGGTGTTCGACACCACCGCAAAGGACTACCTCAACTTCCTCTGCTACTACGGCTACAAGGCCAAGCTCGTTCGCATGGTCTCCGGCGACGCCGGGTTCGCCTGCCCGCGTGGCGCGCCCTCGCCGGATCTCATCGCCACGGGCATCAACTACCCGTCCATCTCCGTGCCGAGGCTCGCGGCCGGGAAGGCGGTCACCGTGTCGCGCACCGCCATGAACGTGGGCCCCCCCAACGCCACGTACACGGCGACCGTCGAGGCACCGGCGGGCCTGTCTTTGAAGGTGTTGCCCGAGCGGCTGGTGTTCTCGAGGCGGTGGACGACGGCGGCGTACGAGGTGAGTTTTGCGAGCGCTGGGGCCAGCAAGGGGTACGCTTACGGCGCCGTCACCTGGTCAGATGGCGCGCACTCGGTCCGGACGCATTTCGCGGTTAATGTCGTGTGATTGTTTTTTTTTCTTTTTTGCGGGGATACTGTGTTTGCATCTTCCTTTTCTTTTGTGTCTACTGGAACTTTTTCAGGGTACTGATTTTTTTTTTGAAATTCAGTCACATCTTTATTTAAGCACCTCATATGGGGATTTCGTCTGAAATAGTCTGTAAAATAAAATTTGGGGCACATGCAGCCACACCTTGCTTAACTTAGTTGAAACTGTTTCCCTAGCTAACAAGTGGGCACCTTTATTAGCATCACGCCTAACCCACGAAATCTTCCAGCTCTTCCTTGAGGCTAGCAGACGCTTGACCTCCTCCACCACAGGCCCCAGCGGTGAGAAGTCCTTTTGCGTGCCTTGAAGTTTACATACCACCTCCTTACGACCTCCTTGCAGTCCATCTCGATATGTAGGTTGGCAATGTTCCGCTCCTCAGCCACCTGTGCGGCCCTTTTGCACATCAGGAGTTCAGTCCTTGCGGGGTCACTTCCCAGTGGAAGGACATGGCAAAAGCCTCCCAAGAAAGCACCATCATGGTTCCGAAATACCAGCCCGGCTCCACCACTGTCCCCCCCTTTCGATGTGGCTCCGTCGACGTTTACCTTCACACACCCCTCCTCCAGGGGCCTCCATTTCTCCTCCACCGCCGGTGTGTTTTCCTTGCTCTTTCGGCCATGTATCGATTGCCACTCGCCCATTAGATGGAAGACTCTTTTTACTATCATCTCTGCCTCCTCGATCCACTATCCATCGCGTGCATTATTCCTCGCGAGCCAGAGCGCATATGCACCCTGAACCATGACCGCTCGCTCGCCATCCGTAGCCTCCGCGAACCACGACATCAACCATCTCGACAACGCACTCTGGGAGTAAGCTGACTCCGGCGGGATCGCCACCGATACCCCCAATTCCGACTGCATTATCTTCCAGAACTTAGCAGAATGATCGCAACCCCAGAATCTATGGTAGTTTGTTTCTTCCCGCCCACACACAGTGCAAAAAACACCCTGCTTGATCTTCCTCCTTAATAGTTCCGCTCCCACAGCAAGCCCGTTCCGAATCAACCTCCACATATGGATTTTAACTTTGCCCGGCGCGATCGTGCCCCAAAGGTTCAGCCAAGACTTGTGATCCGCCACCGAGGATGAAGACTCCGGCCGTCCGGATCTTACCCTCTTCTGGCTCATGCGTAGATGGTATGCCGAGCGGACCGTGAAGATACCATTCTTGGTGTAGTTCCAAGCTTAGTAGTCTTGCACCCCCGGTCCCCAAACTGGTATTTAAAGAATCTCTTGAGCTTCATCCGGGGCGAACATTTCCTGCACTTTTCGTTTGTCCCATGAGAAGCCATCGGCTTCGAGCAGATCCCCAACACGTGTGATACCTGATACGTCTCCAACGTATCTATAATTTTTGATTGCCCCATGCTATATTATCTATTGTTTTGGACTATATTGGGCTTTATTTACCACTTTTATATTATTTTTGGGACTAACCTATTAACCGGAGGCCCAACCCAGAATTGCTTTTTTTTTGCCTATTTCAGTGTTTCGAAGAAAACGGAATATCAAACGGAGTCCAAACGGAATAAAATCTTCGGGAACGTGATTTTCACACCGAACGTGATCCAGGAGACTTGGACCCTGCTCCAAGGAACAAAAGATGCGGTCACGAGGGTGGGGGGCGCCCCCCCTAGGGCGCGCCCCCTGCCTCGTGGGCCCCTCGTTGCTCCTCCGGCGTACTTCTTCCTCCTATATATACACACGTACCCCCAAACGATCAGAACAGGAGCCAAAAACCTAATTCTACCACCGCAACTTTCTGTATCCACAAGATCCCATCTTGGGGCCTGTTCCGGAGCTCCGCCAGAAGAGGGCCGTCATCACGGAGGGCTTCTACATCATCCTAGCCTCTCCGATGAAGTGTGAGTAGTTTACCTCAGACCTTCGGGTCCATAGTTAGTAGCTAGATGGCTTCTCCTCTCTCTTTGAATCTCAATACAAAGTTCTCCCCCTCTCTCGTGGAGATCTATTCGATGTAATCTTCTTTTTGCGGTGTGTTTGTTGAGACCGATGAATTGTGGGTTTATGATCAAGTCTATCTATGAATAATATTTGAATCTTTTCTGAATTCTTTTATGTATGATTGGTTATCTTTGCAAGTCTCTTCGAATTATCCGTTTGGTTTGGCCAACTAGATTGGTAGTTCTTGCCATGGGAGAAGTGCTTAGCTTTGGGTTCGATCTTGCGGTGTCCTTACCCAGTGACGGAAGGGGTAGCAAGGCACGTATTGTATCATTGCCATCGAGGATAACAAGATGGGTTTATTTCATATTGCATGAATTTATCTCTCTACATCATGTCATCTTGCTTAAGGCGTTACTCTGTTTTTAACTTAATACTCTAGATGCATGCTGGATAGCGGTCGATGAGTGGAGTAATAGTAGTAGATGCAGAATCGTTTCGGTCTACTTGTCACGGACGTGATGCCTATATACATGATCATGCCTAGATATTCTCATAATTATGCTCAATTCTGTCAATTGCTCAACAGTAATTTGTTCACCCACCGTAGAATACTTATGCTCTTGAGAGAAGCCACTAGTGAAACCTATGGCCCCTGGGTCTATTCTCATCATATCAATCTCCATCACTTTAATATTGTTTTGCAATTTACTTTTCCTTTACTTTTTACTTTGCATCTTTATACCAAAAATACCAAAAATATTCTATCTATCAGATCTCACTCTCGTAAGTGACCGTGAAGGGCTTGACAACCCCTAATCGCGTTGGTTGCGAATAGCTATCGTTTTGTGTAGGTACAAGGGACTTGAGCGTGGCCTCCTACTGGATTGATACCTTGGTTCTCAAAAACTGAGGGAAATACTTACGCTACTCTCCTGCATCATCCATTCCTCTTTGGGGAAAACCAACGCAAGCTCAAGACGTAGCAAGAAGGATTTCTGGCGCCGTTGCCGGGGACTGCGCAAAAGTCAACATACCAAGTACCCATCACAATCCCTATCTCTCGCATTACATTATTTGCCATTTGCCTCTCGTTTTCCTCTCCCCCACTTCACCCTTGCCGTTTTATTCGCCCTCTCTCTCTATCCTCCCTCTCTGTTTGCCTTTTTGTTTGCTCGTGTGCTAGTTTGTTTGTTTGTCATCATGGCTAGTCTCATATCTTCTCCGTTGTCTCCCAAGAGTGAAGTTCTAAATTTTAAACAAAGGGAGGGAGAAAATCTAAAAGATGCTTGGTATAGGATTTGCAATGCTCAAAATAGATCTACCAGAAAGCAATCTACCTTAGTTCTTCTCCGCAATTTTTATGTAGGTATTAATCCTTGGAATAGATATTTCCTCGATACCATTACCGTAGGGAACTTCTTGGGTAGCCATACTTTTGATTCTTATAATGCTATGTTAGATTTATTTGGCTCAACACCTCTTTTGGTTAATGGAACCATGTTAACTCTGGAGCATGTTATGCAAAGAATTGAAATTATTGAAAATAAAGTTGCTACTATTGAATCAATTGAAAATCTAGATAAAAAGATCCAAAATCAAATTACTCAATATGGATCTAAGGTAGGAATGACTTTGAAAAATATGAAGGAAAAGGAACCCATAGTTCATGAGAAGATGAACTTAGATTCTACTAGAATTGATAAACTTGAGGGTATCATTACAAATTTGGGAACCGCTTTTTCTTCCGTAAAGAATACTCCTAGTCCTCCTACTAAAATTGCCAAGCTTATGTATGTCTCTAAAAATAAGGGTGAATCATCTAGTAAGGAAACTGCGGATCTTAAATCTATAAGTATTCATCCCAATCTTTTTGCTATCATTAAGGAACCATTTATTACAAATGAATTTTTTGATCTTGTGGCTAAAAGTTTGATAATTAATAAAAATAAAGAAATTACTAAAGATGGTAGATGCCTAATTGAAGAATTGCCTACCAAAGATGGCAATACCTAGATCTATTCTTGCTTGTTATGCCTAGCTAGGGGCGTTAAACGATAGCGCTTGTTGGGAGGCAACCCAATTTTATTTTTATTCCTTGATTTTTGCTCCTGTTTAGTAATAAATAAATTATTTAGCCTCTATTTTGGTTGTGTTTTTTGTGTTTAATTAGTGTTTGTGCCAAGTAGAACCGTTGGGAAGACTTGGGGAAAGTCTTGTTGAACTTGCTGTAAAAAACATCAACTTTAGCACTCACGAGAACTGCTGTCATTTTTATTTGAAGAGTGCTATTTAGTTAATTCTTTTTGAAGATGATTAATAGATAAATTCCTCACGTCCAGAAATTTATTTTAGAATTTTTGGGGTTCCAGATCTTGTGCTAGCTACAGATTACTACAGACTGTTCTGTTTTTGACAGATTCTGTTTTTCGTGTGTTGTTTGCTTATTTTGATGAATCTATGGCTAGTAAAATAGTTTATAATCCATATAGAAGTTGAAATACAGTAGGTTTAACACCAATATAAATAAATAATGAGTTCAT
Organism: Triticum urartu; assembly: GCF_003073215.2. Taxonomy (NCBI): domain Eukaryota; kingdom Viridiplantae; phylum Streptophyta; class Magnoliopsida; order Poales; family Poaceae; genus Triticum; species Triticum urartu. Next base: position 290,402,833 of record NC_053024.1, on the reverse strand, counting down.
TAAAGTTCCTTGAAGTGGTCTTTTGTTTTCTTTCGCTAACGGAGCTCACGAGTTTTCTATTTTGAGTTTTGTGTTGTGAAGTTTTCATGTTTTAGGTAAGAATTTGATGGATTATGTAACAAGGAGTGGCAAGAGCCTAAACTTGGGGATGCCCATGGAACCCCCAAGATAATTCAAGGACACCAAAAAGTCAAAGCTTGGGGATGCCCCGGAAGGCATCCCTTCTTTCGTCCACTTCCATCGGTAATTTACTTGGAGCTATATTTTTATTCACCAACATGATATGTGTTTTGCTTGGAGCGTCTTGTATTATCTGTGTCTTTGTTTGTTAGTATGACACAATCATCCTTGTTGTACACACCTTTTGAGAGAGCCATACATGAATTAAAATTTGATAGAATACTCTATGTGCTTCACTTATATCTTTTGAGCTAAGTAGTTTTGCTCTATGTGCTTCACTTATATCTTTTGAGCGTTATAATTTTGCTCTATATGCTTCACTTAGATCTTTTGAGCTAAGTAATTTTGCTCTATGTGCTTCACTTAGATCTTTTAGAGCACGGTGGTGGATTTGTTTTAAAGAAACTATTGATCTCTCATGCTTCACTTAAATTATTTTGAGAGTCTCTTAATAGCATGGTAATTTGCTTAATAATAATATGCTTGGTATTCAAGATCTGTGAAACTTTCTTTTGAGTGTGTTGAATACTAAGAAAAGATTAAAGCATGATAATTGTTTTGAGATATGGAGGTGATAATATTAAAGTCATGCTAGTTGAGTAGTTGTGAATTTAAATAATAATTGTGTTGAAGTTTGTGATTCCCGTAGCATGCACGTATGGTGAACCGTTATGTGATGAAGTCGGAGCATGATTTACTTATTGATTGTCTTCCTTATGAGTGGCGGTCGGGGATGAGCGATGGTCTTTTCCTACCAATCTATCCCCCTAGGAGCATGCGCGTAGTACTTTGCTTTGATAACTTCTAGATTTTTGCAATAAGTATATGAGTTCTTTATGACTAATGTTGAGTCCACGGATTATACGCACTCTCACCCTTCCACCCTTGCTAGCCTCTCTAATACAGCGCACCTTTCGCCGGTATCATACACCTACCATATACCTTCCTCAAAAAAGTCACCATACCTACCTATTATGGCATTTCCATAGCCATTCCGAGATATATTGCCATGCAACTTTCCACCATTCCGTTTATTATGACACACTCCATCATTGTCATATTGCATATCCCGGTACACCGCCGGAGGCATTCATATATAGTCATATTTTGTTCTAAGTATTGAGTTGTAATTGTTGAGTTGTAAGAAAAATAAAAGTGTGATGATCATCATTATTAGAGCATTGTCCCAGTGAGGAAAGAATGATGGAGACTATGATTCCTCCACAAGTCGGGATGAGACTCCGGACGAAAAAAAAGAGGCCAAAGAAGCCCAAATAAAAAAAGAGAAAGGCCATAAAAAAATAAAAAATAAAAATAAAAAAAATGAGAGAAAAAGAGAGAAGGGACAATGTTACTATCCTTTTACCACACTTGTGCTTCAAAGTAGCACCATGATCTTCATAGTAGAGAGTCTCTCATGTTATCACTTTCATATACTAGTGGGAATCTTTCATTATAGAACTTGGCTTGTATATTCCAATGATGGGCTTCCTCAAATTGCCCTAGTTCTTCATGAGCAAGCAAGTTGGATGCACACCCACTTAGTTTCTTTTTTAGCTTTCATATACTTATAGCTCTAGTGCATCCGTTGCATGGCAATCCCTACTCACTCACATTGATATCTATTGATGGGCATCTCCATAGCCCGTTGATACGCCTAGTTGATGTGAGACTATCTTCTCCTTTTTGTCTTCTCCACAACCATCATTCTATTCCACCTATAGTGCTATATCCATGGCTCACGCTCATGTATTGCGTGAAGATTGAAAAAGTTTTGAAAAAGTTAAGAGTATGAAATAATTGCTTGGCTTGTCATCGGAGTTGTGCATGATTTAAATACTTTGTGTGGGGAAAATGGAGCATAGCCAGACTATATGATTTTGTAGGGATAACTTTCTTTGGCCATGTTATTTTGAGAAGACATAATTGCTTTGTTAGTATGCTTGAAGTATTATTATTTCTTATGTCAATATAAACTTTTGTCTTGAATCTTTCTAATCTGAATATTCATACCACAATTAAGAAGATTTGCATTGAAATTATGCGAAGTAGCACTCCGCATCAAAAATTCTCTTTTTATCATCTACCTACTCGAGGACGAGCATGAATTAAGCTTGGGGATGCCTGATACGTCTCCAACGTATCTATAATTTTGATTGCTCCATGCTATATTATCTACTGTTTTGGACTATATTGGGCTTTATTTACCACTTTTATATTATTTTTGGGACTAACCTATTAACCGGAGGCCCAGCCCAGAATTGCTGTTTTTTGCCAATTTCAGTGTTTCGAAGAAACGAAATATCAAACGAAGTCCAAACGGAATAAAATCTTCGGGAACGTGATTTTCTCACCGAACGTGTTCCAGGAGACTTGGACCCTGCTCCAAGGAACAATAGAGGCGGTCACGAGGGTGGGGGGCGCGCCCCCTGCCTCGTGGGCCCCTCATTGCTCCTCTGGCGTACTTCTTCATCCTATATATACACACGTACCCCCAAACGATCAGAACAGGAGCCAAAAACCTAATTCCACCGCCGCAACTTTCTGTATCCACGAGATCCCATCTTGGGGCCTGTTCCGGAGCTCCGCCGGAAGAGGGCCGTCATCATGGAGGGCTTCTACATCATCCTAGCCTCTCCGATGAAGTGTGAGTAGTTTACCTCAGACCTTTGGGTCCATAGTTAGTAGCTAGATGGCTTCTTCTCTCTCTTTGAATCTCAATACAAAGTTCTCCCCCTCTCTCGTGGAGATCTATTCGATGTAATCTTGTTTTTGCGGTGTGTTTGTTGAGACCGATAAATTGTGGGTTTATGATCAAGTCTATCTATGAATAATATTTGAATCTTCTCTGAATTCTTTTATGTATGATTGGTTATCTTTGCAAGTCTATTCGAATTATCCGTTTGGTTTGGCCAACTAGATTGGTAGTTCTTGCCATGGGAGAAGTGCTTAGCTTTTGGTTCGATCTTGCGGTGTCCTTACCCAGTGACAGAAGGGGCAGCAAGGCACGTATTGTATCGTTGCCATCGAGGATAACAAGATGGGGTTTATTTCATATTGCATGAATTTATCTCTCGACATCATGTCATCTTGCTTAAGGCGTTACTCTGTTTTTAACTTAATACTCTAGATGCATGCTGGATAGCGGTCGATGAGTGGAGTAATAGTAGTAGATGCAGAATCGTTTCGGTCTACTTCTCACGGATGTGATGCCTATATACATGATCATGCCTAGATATTCTCATAATTATGCTCAATTCTGTCAATTGCTCAATAGTAATTTGTTCACCCACCGTAGAATATTTATGCTCTTGAGAGAAGCCACTAGTGAAACCTATGGCCCCCGGGTCTATTCTCATCATATCAATCTCCATCACTTTAATATTGTTTTGCAATTTACTTTTCCTTTACTTTTTACTTTGCATCTTCATACCAAAAATACCAAAAATATTCTATCTATCAGATCTCACTCTCGTAAGTGACCGTGAAGGGCTTGACAACCCCTAATCGCGTTGGTTGCGAGTAGCTATCGTTTTGTGCAGGTACGAGGGACTTGAGCGTGGCCTCCTACTGGATTGATACCTTGGTTCTCAAAAACTGAGGGAAATACTTACGCTACTCTGCTGCATCATCCCTTCCTCTTCGGGGAAAACCAACGCAAGCTCAAGACGTAGCAATACCTGCGATGTAGCTTTGGCCCAGTGGCTTGAGGCTACCGCTCCTTGGGAGCCAATTATCATGATGAATCAATACTCGTGAACCGTCGCCAATACGCCAGATCAAGCCGTCAATAAGGAGGTCGCGACCATGCAAGATACTTCTGAAAGTGTATGATCCGCCGGCAGGGCATGTTGCATTAAGAATCGACCCATCGGGAAAATACCGTGCCTTTAGAACTCGTCCACACAGCGAGTTTGGCACTTGCAGCAAGTGCCAAGCTGCTTTGGCGAGCATTGCTTGGTTGAACGCTTCCGGGTCCCTAAAGCCCAGCCCTCCTTCATGCTTTCGCATGCACATCTTGTCCCACCCAATCCAGTGCACCTTATTATGACCATCTGTTTTACCCCACCAGAAGTTTGAAGCAATAGATGACAGGTTCCGCACATTTTCTTCCTGAGTTGAAAACAGCTCATGGTAAAAGTTGGTGTGGATTGTAGTCCGGATTTTACTAAAACCTCCCTTGCCATTTTTGATAAGCCTTGACCCTTCCATCCTGATACTTTGCCCTTAGCACTATCCTTGACGTACTTAAACGTACCATCCTTAGCCCTCCCCACTACCGTAGGGAGGCCTAAATATCGTTCACTCAGGGCCTCCTCCGTAATTCCAAGCACATGCTTGAGCTCATTCTTGTCTTCATCCAGGGTGTCTTTACCAAAAAAGATCGCTGATTTATGAAGGTTCACTTTCTGGCCCGATGCGGCTTCATAGTCATGCAATATGGAGCGCATGTTCTCGAAATTCGCCCTTGAACCCTCCACAAAGACCACACTATTGTCAGCAAACAGAAGTGGGTAACCGTTGGGCCACCACCTCCAAACGACACCCCCTTGATGTTTCCCTCTCTTCGAGCCTCCTTCAGTAATGCAGAGAAGCCCTCCACACAAAACAAGAAAAGGTATGGAGAAAGCGGATCCCCCTGTCGAAGCCCTCTGGTGGGATCAAAACTCTCAGAGAGCCCACCGTTAAGTTTCACCGAGAATTTTGCAGACTTCACACATCTCATGACCATCTCTGTCCAGTGACCAGAGAAGCCAAACTTCAACAACATCTATGTTGGGGAACGTAGTAATTTCAAAAAAATTCCTACGCACACGCAAGATCATGGTGATGCATAGCAACGAGAGGGGAGAGTGTTGTCCACGTACCCTCGTAGACCAAAAGCGGAAGCGTTATAACAACGCGGTTGATGTAGTCATACGTCTTCACGGCCCGACCGATCAAGCACCGAAACTACGGCACCTCCGAGTTCTAGCACACGTTCAGCTCGATGACGATCCCCGGACTCTGATCCAGCAGAATGTCGGGGAAGAGATCCGTTAGCATGACAGCGTGGTGACGATCTTGATGTTCTACCGTCGCAGGGCTTTGCCTAAGCACCGCTACAATATTATTAAGGATTATGGTGGAGGGGGGCACCGCACACGGCTAAGAGATCAATGATCAATTGTTGTGTCTCTGGGGTGCCCCTGCCCCCGTATATAAAGGAGCAAGGGGGAGGAGGTGCGGCCAGGCAAGGGGCGCGCCAGGAGGAGTCCTACTCCTACCGGGAGTAGGACTCCCCCCTTTCCATGTTGGACTAGGACTTGGGGGGAAAGAGAGAGAGAGAGGGGAAAGGAAAGGGGGGCGCCGCCCCCCTCCTTGTCCAATTCAGACTTGGGGGGGGGGGGGGGCACGCGGCTGCCCCTTGGCCTCCTCTCCTCTTCCTCCACTAGGCCCGTTAAGGCCCATTAGGTTACCGGGGGGTTCCGGTAACCTCCCGGTACTCCGGTAAAATGCCGATTTCACCCGGAACTCTTCCGATGTCCAAACATAGGCTTCCAATATATCAATCTTCATGTCTCGACCATTTCGAGACTCCTCGTCATGTCCGTGATCACATCCGGGACTCCGAACAACCTTCAGTACATCAAAATATATAAACTCATAATGAAACTGTCATCGTAACGTTAAGCGTGCGGACCCTACGGGTTCGAGAACAATGTAGACATGACCGAGACACGTCTCTGGTCAATAACCAATAGCGGAACCTGGATGATCATATTGGCTCCTACATATTCTACGAAGATCTTTATCGGTCAGACCGCATAACAACATACCTTGTTCCCTTTGTCACCGGTATGTTACTTGCCCGAGATTCGATCGTCGGTATCTTAATACCTAGTTCAATCTCGTTACTGGTAAGTCTCTTTACACGTTCTGTAATACATCATCCCGCAACTAACTCATTAGCTGCAATGCTTGCAAGGCTTAAGTGATGTGCATTACCGAGAAGGCCCAGAGATACCTCTCCGACAATCGGAGTGACAAATCCTAATCTCGAAATACGCCAACCCAACATGTACCTTTGGAGACACCTGTAGAGCACCTTTATAATCACCCAGTTATGTTGTGACGTTTGGTAGCACACAAAGTGTTCCTCCGGTAAACGGGAGTTGCATAATCTCGTAGTTATAGGAACATGTATAAGTTATGAAGAAAGCAATAGCAATAAACTAAACGATCAAGTTCTAAGCTAACGGAATGGGTCAAGTCAATCACATCATTCTCTTAATGATGTTATCCCGTTAATCAAATGACAACTCATGTCTATGGCTAGGAAACATAACCATCTTTGATCAATGAGCTAGTCAAGTAGAGGCATACTAGTGACACTCTGTTTGTCTATGTATTCACACATGTATTATGTTTCCGGTTAATACAATTCTAGCATGAATAATAAACATTTATCATGATATAAGGAAATAAATAATAACTTTATTATTGCCTCTAGGGCATATTTCCTTCAGTCTCCCACTTGCACTAGAGTCAATAATCTAGATTACACAATAATGATTCTAACACCCATGGAGCCTTGGTGCTGATCATGTTTTGCTCGTGGAAGAGGCTTAGTCAGCGGGTCTGCAACATTCAGATCCGTATGTATCTTGCAAATTTCTATGTCTCCCACTTGGACTAAATCCCGAATGGAATTGAAGCGTCTCTTGATGTGCTTGGTTCTCTTATGAAATCTGGATTCCTTCGCCAAGGCAATTGCACCAGTATTGTCACAAAAGATTTTCATTGGACCCGATGCACTAGGTATGACACCTAGATCGGATATGAACTCCTTCATCCAGACTCCTTCATTTGCTGCTTCCGAAGCAGATATGTACTCTGCTTCACATGTAGATCCTGCCACGATGCTTTGTTTAGAACTGCACCAACTAACAGCTCCACCGTTCAATATAAACACGTATCCGGTTTGCGATTTAGAATCGTCCGGATCGGTGTCAAAGCTTGCATCAATGTAACCATTTATGATGAGCTCTTTGTCACCTCCATATACGAGAAACATATCCTTAGTCCTTTTCAGGTATTTCAGGATGTTCTTGACCGATATCCAGTGATCCACTCCTGGATTACTTTGGTACCTCCCTGCTAGACTTATAGCAAGGCACACATCAGGTCTGGTACATAGCATTGCATACATGATAGAGCCTATGGCTGAAGCATATGGAACATCTTTCATTTTCTCTCTATCTTCTGCGATGGTCGGACATTGAATCTTACTCAACTTCACACCTTGTAACACAGGCAAGAACCCTTTCTTTGCTTGATCCATTTTGAACTTCTTCAAAACTTTGTCAAGGTATGTGTTTTGTGAAAGTCCAATTAAGCGTTTTGATCTATCTCTATAGATCTTAATGCCCAATATGTAAGCTGCTTCACCGAGGTCTTTCATTGAAAAACTCTTATTCAAGTATCCCTTTATGCTATCTAGAAATTCTATATCATTTCCAGTCAATAATATGTCATCCACATATAATATCAGAAATGCTACAGAGCTCCCACTCACTTTCTTGTAAATACAGGCTTCTCCAAAAGTTTGTACAAAACCAAATGCTTTGATCACACTATCAAAGCATTTATTCTAACTCCGAGAGGCTTGCACAAGTCCATAAATGGATCGCTGGAGCTTGCACACTTTGTTAGCTCCCTTTGGATCGACAAAACCTTCCGGTTGCATCATATACAACTCTTCTTCCAGAAATCCATTCAGGAATGCAGTTTTGACATCCATCTGCCAAATTTCATAATCATAAAATGCGGCAACCACTAACATGATTCAGACAGACTTATGCATCGCTACGGGTGAGAAGGTCTCATCGTAGTCAATCCCTTGAACTTGTCGAAAACCTTTCGCAACAAGTCGAGCTTTGCAGACAGTAACATTACCGTCAGCGTCAGTCTTCTTCTTGAAGATTCATTTATTCTCAATTGCTTGCCGATTAACGGGAAGTCAACCAAAGTCCACACTTTGTTCTCATACATGGATCCCATCTCAGATTTCATGGCTTGTAGCCATTTTGCGGAATCTGGGCTCACCATCGCTTCTTCATAGTTCGTAGGTTCATCATGATCTAGTAGCATGACTTCCAGAACAGGATTACTCTACCACTCTGGTGCGGATCTTACTCTGGTTGATCTACGAGGTTCGGTAGTTACTTGATCTAAAGTTTCATGATCATTATCATTAGCTTCCTCACTAATTGGTGTAGGTGTCACAGAAACCGGTTTCTGTGATGCAGTACTTTCCAATAAGGGAGCATGTACAGTTACCTCATCAAGTTCTTCTTTCCTCCCACTCACTTCTTTCGAGAGAAACTCCTTCTCTAGAAAGGATCCATTGTTAGCAACGAATGTATTGCCTTCAGATCTGTGATAGAAGGTGTACCCAACAGTCTCCTTTGGGTATCCTATGAAGACACATTTCTCCGATTTGGGTTCGAGCTTATCAGGTTGAAGCTTTTTCACATAAGCATCGCAACCCCAAACTTTCAGAAACGACAACTTCGGTTTCTTGCCAGACCACAGTTCGTAAGGCGTCGTCTCAACGGATTTTGATGGTGCCCTATTTAACGTGAATGCGGCCATCTCTAAAGCATAACCCCAAAACGATAGTGGTAAATCTGTAAGAGACATCATAGATCGCACCATATCTAGTAAAGTATGATTATGACGTTCGGACACACCATTACGCTGTGGTGTTCCGGGTGGCGTGAGTTGCGAAACTATTCCGCATTGTTTCAAATGTAGACCAAACTCGTAACTCAAATATTCTCCTCCACAATCAGATCGTAGAAACTTTATTTTCTTGTTACGATGATTTTCAACTTCACTCTGAAATTCTTTGAACTTTTCAAATGTTTCAGACTTATGCTTCATTAAGTAGATATACCCATATCTGCTTAAATCATCTGTGAAGGTGAGAAAATAACGATATCCGCCACAAGCCTCAACATTCATCGGACAACATACATCTGTATGTATGATTTCCAACAAATCTGTTGCTCTCTCTATAGTACCGGAGAACGGTGTTTTAGTCATCTTGCCCATGAGGCACGGTTCGCAAGTACCAAGTGATTCATAATCAAGTGGTTCCAAAAGTCCATCATTATGGAGTTTCTTCATGCGCTTTACACCGATATGACCTAAACGGCAGTGCCACAAATAAGTTGCACTATCATTATCAACTCTACATCTTTTGGATTCAACATTATGAATATGTGTATCACTACTATGGAGATTCATCAAAAATATACCACTCTTCAAGGGTGCATGACCATAAAAGATATTACTCATATAAATAGAACAACCATTATTCTCTGATTTAAATGAATAACCGTCTCGCATCAAACACGATCTAGATATAATGTTCATACTCAACGCTGGCACCAAATAACAATTATTTAGGTCTAAAACTAATCCCGAAGGTAGATGTAGAGGTAGCGTGCCGACCGCGATCACATTGACTTTGGAACCATTTCCCACGCGCATCGTCACCTCGTCCTTTGCCAGTGTTCGCTTAATTCGTAGTCCCTATTTCGAGTTGCAAATGTTAGCAACGGAACCGGTATCAAATACCCAGGTGCTACTGCGAGCTCTAGTAAGGTACACATCAATAACATGTATATCACATATACCTTTGTTCACCTTGCCATCCTTCTTATCCGCCAAATACTTGGGGTAGTTCCGCTTCCAGTGACCAGTCTGCTTGTAGTAGAAGCACTCAGTTTCAGGCTTAGGTCCAGACTTGGGTTTCTTCTCCTGAGCAGCCACTTGTTTGCTGTTCTTGAAGTTCCCCTTCTTTTTCCCTTTACCCTTTTTCTTGAAACTGGCGGTCTTATTGACCATCAACACTTGATGCTCCTTCTTGATTTCTACCTCCGCAGCCTTTAGCATTGCGAAGAGCTCAGGAATCGTCTTATCCATCCCTTGCATGTTATAGTTCATCACGAAGCTCTTGTAGCTTGGTGGCAGTGATTGAAGAACTCTGTCAATGACACTATCAACAGGAAGATTAACTCCCACTTGAGTCAAGTGATTATGATACCCAAACATTTTGAGTATATGTTCACTGACAGAACTATTCTCCTCCATCTTGCAGCTATAGAACTTATTGGAGACTTCATATCTCTCAATCCGGGCATTTGCTTGAAATATTAACTTCAACTCCTGGAACATCTCATATGCTCCATGACGTTCAAAACGTCGTTGAAGTCCCGATTCTAAGCCGTAAAGCATGGCACACTGAACTATTGAGTAGTCATCAGCTTTGCTCTGCCAAACGTTCATAACATCTAGTGTTGCTCCAGCAGCAGGCCTGGCACCCAGCGGTGCTTCCAGGACGTAATTCTTCTGTGCAACAATGAGGATAATCCTCAAGTTACGGACCCAGTCCGTGTAATTGCTACCATCATCTTTCAACTTTGCTTTCTCAAGGAACGCATTAAAATTCAACGGAACAACAACACGGGCCATCTATCTACAATCAAACATAGACAAGCAAGATACTATCAGGTACTAAGTTCATGATAAATTTAAGTTCAATTAATCATATTATTTAAGAACTCCCACTTAGAAAAACATCCCTCTAATTTTCTAAGTGATCACGTGATCCAAATCAACTAAACCATAACCGATCATCACGTGAAATGGAGTAGCTTTCAATGGTGAACATCAATATGTTGATCATATCTACTATATGGTTCACGCTCAACCTTTCGGTCTCAGTGTTCCGAGGCCATATCTGCATATGCTAGGCTCGTCAAGTTTAACCTAAGTATTCTGCGTGTGCAAAACTGGCTTGCACCCGTTGTAGATCGACATAGAGCTTATCACACCCGATCATCACGTGGTGTCTGGGCACGACGAACTTTGGCATCGGTGCATACTCAGGGAGAACACTTTTATCTTGAAATTTAGTGAGAGATCATCTTATAATGCTACCATCAATCAAAGCAAGATAAGATGCATAAAAGATAAACATCACATGCAATCAATAAGTGATATGATATGGCCATCATCATCTTGTGCTTGTGATCTCCCTCTCCGAAGCACCGTCATGATTACCATCATCACCGGCGCGACACCTTGATCTCCATCGTAGCATCGTTGTCGTCTCGCCAATCTTATGCTTCCACGACTATCGCTACCGCTTAGTGACAAAGTAAAGCATTACATACAATAAAGAGACAACCATATGGCTCCTGCCAGTTGTCGATAACTCGGTTACAAAACATGATCATCTCATACAATAAAATATAGCATCACATTTTGACCATATCACATCACAACATGCCCTGCAAAAACAAGTTAGACGTCCTCTACTTTGTTGTTGCAAGTTTTACGTGGCTGCTACGGGCTTAGCAAGAACCGTTCTTACCTACGCATCAAAACCACAATGATAGTTTGTCAAGTTGGTGCTGTTTTAACCTTCGCAAGGACCGGGCGTAGCCACACTCGGTTCAACTAAAGTTGGAGACACTAACACCCGCCAGCCACCTGTGTGCAAAGCACGTCGGTAGAACCAGTCTCGCGTAAGCGTACGCGTAATGTCGGTCCGGGCCGCTTCATCCAACAATACCGCCGAACCAAAGTATGACATACTGGTAATCAGTATGACTTGTATCGCCCACAACTCACTTGTGTTCTACTCGTGTATATAACATCAACGCATAAAACCTGGCTCTGATACCACTGTTGGGGAACGTAGTAATTTCAAAAAATTTCCTACGCACACACAAGAGCATGGTGATGCATAGCAACGAGAGGGGAGAGTGTTGTCCACGTACCCTCGTAGACTGAAAGCGGAAGCGTTATAACAACGCGGTTGATGTAGTCGTACGTCTTCACGGCCTGACCGATCAAGCACCGAAACTATGGCACCTCCGAGTTCTAGCACACGTTCAGCTCGATGACGATCCCCGGACTCCGATCCAGCAGAATGTCGGGGAAGAGTTCTGTTAGCACGACGCTGTGGTGACGATCTTGATGTTCTACCATCGCAGGGCTTCGCCTAAGCACCGCTACAATATTATCGAGGATTATGGTGGAGGGGGGCACCGCACACGGCTAAGAGATCAATGATCAATTGTTGTGTCTCCGGGGTGCCCCTGCCCCCATATATAAAGGAGCAAGGGGGAGGAGGTGCGTCCAGGCAAGGGGCGCGCTAGGAGGAGTCCTACTCCTACCGGGAGTAGGACTCCCCCTTTCCATGTTGGACTAGGACTTGGGGGGAAAGAGAGAGAGAGGGGGGGGGGGGAAGGAAAGGGGGGGCGCCGCCCCCCTCATTGTCCAATTCGGACTTGGGGGGGGGGAGGGGCGCGCGGCTGCCCCTTGGCCTCCTCTCCTCTTCCTCCACTAGGCCCATTAAGGCCCATTAGGTTACCGGGGGGTTCCGGTAACCTCCTGGTACTCCGGTAAAATGCCGATTTCACCCAAAACTCTTCCGATGTCCAAACATAGGCTTCCAATATATCAATCTTCATGTCTCGACCATTTCAAGACTCCTCGTCATGTCCGTGATCACATCCGGGACTCCGAACAACCTTCAGTACATCAAAATATATAAACTCATAATGAAACTGTCATCGTAACGTTAAGCGTGCGGACCCTACGGGTTCGAGAACAATGTAGACATGACCGAGACACGTCTCTGGTCAATAACCAATAGCGGAACCTGGATGCTCATATTGGCTCCTACATATTCTACGAAGATCTTTATCGGTCAGACCGCATAAAAACATACGTTGTTCCCTTTGTCATCGGTATGTTACTTGCCCGAGATTCGATCGTCGGTATCTTAATACCTAGTTCAATCTCGTTACTGGTAAGTCTCTTTACTCGTTCTGTAATACATCATCCCGCAACTAACTCATTATCTGCAATGCTTGCAAGGCTTAAGTGATGTGCATTACCGAGAGGGCCCAGAGATACCTCTCCGACAATCGGAGTGACAAATCCTAATCTCGAAATATGCCAACCCAACATGTACCTTTGGAGACACCTGTAGAGCACCTTTATAATCACCCAGTTACGTTGTGACGTTTGGTAGCACACAAAGTGTTCCTCTGGTAAACAGGAGTTGCATAATCTCATAGTCATAGGAACATGTATAAGTTATGAAGAAAGCAATAGCAACAAACTAAACGATCAAGTGCTAAGCTAATGGAATGGGTCAAGTCAATCACATCATTCTCCTAATGATGTGATCCCGTTAATCAAATGAAAACTCATGTCTATGGCTACGAAATATAACCATCTTTGATCAACGAGCTAGTCAAGTAGAGGCATACTAGTGACACTCTGTTTGTCTATGTATTCACACATGTATTATGTTTCCGGTTAATACAATTCTAGGATGAATAATAAACATTTATCATGATATAAGGAAATAAATAATAACTTTATTATTGCCTCTAGGGCATATTTCCTTCAATCTATTCAAGAAAATCCCACTCCACTCTGTCATATGCCTTCATCATATCCAGCTTGACCGCACAGATAGGTTTCCTCCTTTTCCTCTTCCTAATAGCATGGACAAACTCATAGGCAACCATCACATTATCAGTTATAAGTCTGCCCGGAACAAACGCGCTCTTCTCCTCAGAGATCATGAAAGGGAGTACAACCTTCAAGCGATTGGCCAGTGCCTTCGCCGCAATCTTATACAGTATGTTACATAAACTGATAGGCCGGAACTGCGCCAATAATTCAGGTGGCTTTACTTTCGGGATCATGACAATTATCGTGTCATTGAATCCATCGGGGGCCGCAGTTCCGCAGTTCCGGCGAGGAACTCATGAACCGCAGCACACACATCGTCCTTAACAAGCGGCCAGTGGCGTTGGTAGAACATGGCCGGGAGGCCGTCCGGGCCCGGTGCCTTCGTAGGCCCCATTTGGAAGAGAGAAACCTCTATCTCCGCATCAAGTTTTGCATTCATCGCCTCTGTCACAGATTCCTCAATGTGTTGCAGCACGTTTTCGCCATCCCGCGAGCCCTTAGAAGCAAATAAGTGCGCATAGAACTGGGCAGCCATCCTCCTCATCCCTTCATCATCCGAACACTTCGACCCATCCTCACACCGAAGTGCCTTGACGGTGTTCTTATGTTTTCGGTGTGAGTCACGGTTTTAAAAATACTTAGTGTTTTGATCGCCCTCCTGCAACCAGTCTACGCGTGAACGTTGTTTGTAAAACACCCCCTCTCTCTCATACATCTCATGTAGTTGGTCTTCGATCTCTTTGATCTCCTGTCTGTAGCCCGTCCTCGTAGCCCTCTCTTTTGCCTCGATTAGTTGCACTTTCAGATGCCCAATTTGCTTCCTGATAGAGCCAAAAACCCTTCGGCTCCACTCCTGCATGGATCTCGTGGCGGCCTGCAGGCTGTTGCATGTCGTCGCTAGCCGGCCTCCTCCCTGATTGGCTGCATGTGCCTCCTCCCATGCAGTGACCACCATTGTCTCATACTGCTCATGACGCACCCACGCTGCCTCATACATGAATGGTCGCTGCCCGCACTCGCCTTTGTCCCCGGTCGTTTTCAATGCTTTTATGACTAGTGCCTGATGGTCTGATTCCTCCGTCATGACATGCATCACTTCAGTTGCCAGGAAAAGCTGAGCAAAATCCCCGTTGCACGTCGCCTGGTCCAGCCGTACCTGTATATTCTCTGCACCCTCTCTCTTGTTGTCCCAAGTAAATGGGTACCCTGAGAAGCCAAGATCTGCCAAACCGCAGTCAGTCAGGCATTCCTCAGAGTGTTCCATCTATCCTCTGTTTCTCGAATTACCACCTAGTTGTTCATCCTGGCTTCGAGCCTCATTGAAGTCGCCCGCGCACAGCCATGGCAGGTTATCCTGGGTACGAAGATAGTGCAGTGCATCCCACGTCCTCGATCTTTTATCCACACATGGCTCTCCATAGATTCCAGTGAATCTAAAGCAGGCTCCATCACACGCGATCGTAACATCTATGTAATATTGGCACCACGGCTTAACTGTGACCTCAATATGATCTCTCCACCATAGCGCCAATCCTCCACTCTTACCTTTGTAGTCCACCACCACCCCTTTTGTGAACCCCAAACTCCACTTGAGTCTTTCCATCACTCCCGATCTTTTTTTAGTTTCTGATAAAAATACCCCCTTTGGGTTGTATGACCTAATCAGGTCTCGTAGCTCGCCAACTGCCGAGTCCAACCCCAAGCCTCGGCAGTTCCAGGCAAAGATAAGCATTGCTCTCGGCGGCCCCACCTCGTGGCAGGGTCCGCCATTACCTTGTAAGTCTCTTCAATACGATCAAACACCGAGGATGTCTTCTGTCTAGTGTCACGAATAAAGGATTCACCCCCCTCATGCCTATCTCCATCCCCTTTTGGCACCCACATCTGACGTGGCCTTCTTTTCCTTGATCTAGGTGTGCCTTGGGGGCTGTCTCCCCTCCTCCTTCTTTCATCGAACTCTTGCCGAGGGTTTCGTACATAGTACCCCCTCTTCCTCTCCTGCGGGTAGGATGAATGGTACCCCTGCCTGATCTCGCCTCCTCTGCTCGAAGACCCCCTCTACCAATGGCTCCTTTCTTCATATTGCTTCCACTCATACTCCCTTTACCACTGTTGTGCCTTGAGCTGTCCCCTTAGATCCCTCTCCTTCTTCCTCTCAATTTCATGTCTCAGATCTCTCTCTCTTCTAGCCATCCGCCCCTAAGTTTCTCCTTGCTTGGGGAAATAACTATCCCTTTCTCTCGCCGGTTCTGCCCACCAGTGCGGGCATCCCCCAGACGATCGAACTCGGCATTTAGATTGTGCTTCACTGGGACATCTCGAGCACGAGCATGGCTGTCCTGCTCCCTGTTGTTTCCATCGGATTGTGAACTCATAAAGCTGTTGGTGCTAGCATTGTTGTTTTTCCCTCCTTTCACCTCATTCTTGGATTCAGTGCTCCTCCCCGGTGATGCTCTTAGCCAGCCCCCATTGCGCCGCTTTGTCAACAGGAGGGACACAGTGTCCGTTTTCATGCACCAAACGCCCACACTCAAAGCAGAAGTGGGGGATCTTTTCAGAGTGAAAATCGTACCAAGTACCCACTTTGTCCTCCTGAGAGTTTTTGAGGAAGAACACCCGCACTAAAGGCTCAAAAAGCATGATCCTTTCTCTGACACGCAGCTGGTTCCCTCTAGCCATTCCGTCCTTGTCAACATCCACTTTAACAACTTCACCAAGCCAATTGCCCAATGCCTTTCCGAAAGCATCCGCCCTCTTGCCTGGTGGGAGATCACGTACTGAATTTCTTTGCATGTGATCGACGTAAATTTTGTCTATTTTGTAGCTAGTCTTGACATAAAGTGTACCTGGAGATCTTTAATTGATAAATAAAATGTTAATTATATAACATTTAGATTGACCTGAATGCTCAGTCATGCAACTACATGATTCTGTCATCGCGAGCGCACGATCGTCAATCGATCCCACTTGGAGCTCTAGGTGCAACCTGGTCAGGGCGCTAGGAGCAAGTTGTTCTCTTTGCGAGCGAGCGCATGAATCCAAATCTTCGGGCTCACAGGTCAGCCCATGGCGTCGAAGTTGGTGGTGGTGCCTATAGCAAAAACCGCTCTTCCTCTCCTCATTTCTCTGGCAACACCAAAGGCTGGCGGAGGAGGCAAAGGCAGGCAGCGTCGCCGGATCCCATTACTCCTCACCAACACTGCCATGAAGCAACATCGCATCCCTTCCCTACTCTATCACCCCCTTCCAAAGCATTCTCGATGGTTTCGAGCTTGGGATTTTTTAGGGGGCGACGACACGGTGGGGGGAGGGTGAAAGTGTATTTAATCGACTAGATGGGGGGGGGTGGGGTGAATGAGATATTTTCAAGAAATTATTCAAAGAATAGTGAACTAAACCGAAGAGAACTTAGAACAGGCAAAAAAGGTAAGAAAAGCATGCAATCAAAGTCTTTGGGACAGTGAAAGCATGCAGGTGACAAAATGAAACAAGAAACTAGACTGGCATAAGATGGAAACATTTCATCACAAAAGACACTAAAGTAAATAGAGCATAAGTAAATGTAGCGGAATAGCAAAGTCTTCAGAGAGGAGAGGGATCAAGTTCTTCCAAACATGGAAGATACTCAAAGTAAATAGAAGTGGAGAATATGGGACCAGGGGATCGGTGAAGACAATCGATTTGTTGCACCAGTTCAAGTTGTTGTGACAACTCTACGCCTGGTTGGCTGAGATTTAACTCAGAAGACCAAGTCTTCATCCGATTCTTCTTGAGCTAAGATCACTTAAAGTTCGCCCAATCACTCGTGGCAGATTCAAGGTAGATCTCCAAACCTTCACATACTTGTTCTTCGGCTATTGTAGGATTAATTGTATCATTCACAAAATTTTGGTAGAAAATCTTTTATGTTATATATGCTCTTCATAAAATCTTGCTTCATATAGTGTTACAGTTGTTTTGTTCGTCTTGCAACAAATATTGCCGCTTCATAGAGTGTAACAACCTGACCCGAAATTGGTCAAGTCTCTGTGTAGCCGTACCATCCCAAGATCATGCTAGCACACACAGTACATTGATGAAAAATTCAAAGTTCAATCACACCTGATTTATTACACAATTCTCATATAGAGTCTTTATTACAATAGAATAAATTCAGCAAAAGGCCAACTCATAAGAAAAACTAAATGCTGCGGAAGCGTAGACGATAAGCGAGTCCATTCGACTCCATAGGGAAATCACCGAGCGTAGATTGTAGCCTCACTCCTGGTCGAAAAACTCCTCTGCAACATGAGATGTTACAGCTGTGTAGGTCAGCATTTTGAATATGCCGGCAAGTCATAGACAATAATAATAATGCTAACACTATATGCAATTTGGCTGTGGGGCTCTAAGTTTAAGTTTTTGCGAAAAAGCTAATTTTTCCCTACAACAAAAGGACTTGCTTGCAATTACTACAAAATGTTGGTTGTTATTGAGATGGTTCTGCCAACCAGTGTCTCATACCCGAAATCATTAATAACCCATCAGTTAATTAATTAAGTTCGGTGTTGAGATTTCCGAAATACTCCAATTCCAGAGGCTCAGTTGTCTGTAACCAGAGACACGACTAATCGATTAGGTTTCCACTCTGCAGAGTCTTGTGCACTTTACCCGCAAGAATCGTTCCCTCCTTTATGTCCTCACACTTCCCGGTGTTTGAAGATAGGACGAACGAAACAGGGTCTTCTGTAGGGATCCTCTGGGCCACTGCCAGTGCCCATCCATAACCTACTGTTCTTCTACATCTGCTGGCACCATTCGTCCAGAGTCACGCCTAGGGTCAACCAAGCCAGAGCCCATAATGTCTTGCGACTGCACAGGTAAGCTTCCGGTCAAGGGGTATCCATCCGTCTCTTCGTAGCCGGGTGAAGCTTTCCGCAAGATGTCATGGTGCTTCTCCATGCATCCCGGCCATCCGCTGGTTGCTCCAGGGTGCCCATCAAATCCGTCCTCCACCCAGTAGTGAGTTTGAAGTCCATCTTGAGCATCTTGAAATCATGGGGTTGTCATCATCTTGACTCTCACATCTCCCATATGAATCACTCAACCAAACCCGTTTACGAGCATAGCAAAATAAACTACATTGTCCCAGGCAATGGTAACACAGGGATTTGGGGTGAACCTACCACATGATACTACTCAAGACTTGTTCAATTTCTCCTACTGCATGCATGGTGGGGAGGAAATACTACTAATGCAATAAAAACATAGGTAAATAATTTCATGATCAAGACTTTCCTTGCTGACAATCTTCGAAAGCTAGTGACTCGTGATAGCAAGCCTCGCACTCCGGGAATTCTACTCGAAGCAAACAATAAACACATAAGCATACAACTATACCAACATAGTAACATAACAGAAAGCTATTATACTTCACACATAGACAATCAACCAAAACCAAAGAAAACCAATTGAACTCAAAAAAGGCTTCCTTTACTCCAAGCCAACAACTAGCAATAAAATAAAATATTTTTTTTATTTTTCTGTAAATAAAAGTTCACCTTCTAAAACTATAGAAAAAAAATCTGAAATAAAATACAATAGAGGTGGAAATAAAATTTAAAGTAATTAAAACAACAGAAACCAGCAACAAGGTGAAATAAACTAAAACATGGTTGTTTTCGTGTAAAAATAATTTTAATAAAATCTATAAATACCCAAATTAATCCTACTGCTAGGCAAGGTCAAAACAAAGCAGTGGCAAAAAGAATCACTAAAAAAATTGATCCTAGCTCATTTTAGATCCTCTCATACTTTTGAACAAGTATTTGTCAGGGATTTTTGAAATGAAATTCAAATGCCAAGTTGAATCCAAATTCAAATAAAACCTGAATGCCTCTGAAATTTCCAAATGTCACTCAATTCAAACAAAATGCATAGATGCTTAGCTAATAATTGTAAAACATTCCAAATTGAAAATTTGGGATGTTACATAGAGTGTGATTGAACCAGAAAAATATTTTATTCGGTGAGACACATGTGAATGACCATGATAACATGCACAACAAAGGATAGGTAGCATGGTAAGCAAGCAAAGTATGATCAAGCACACAACATAAGTCTTACAAACCAAGCATATCAAAATATCTCAAAACAAAGCCAAATGAAAACCAAATGCAGGGCACTCTCGCACTCAAAGTCTTAAGATCTATAACACTCTCCCCCTTGGGCAACAAGTTACCAAAAAGTTCGAATGACCTATATATATAAGTGTCACTCTAGGCTCGATCCACAACTGCAGGTGATGACAAAGTCCTCTGGCTGGCAGCTCCGGTGTGGGTTGATGGAGTGGAGATGAGAACGTCTGCAAATGCCTCTGATGATGTCTGAGGTGCTGGTGGTGTAGACACTGGAGGTGGCACAACTGTAGCTGGAGCAAATAAGGGAGCAGGCCTTGGATGAGCCTAGTACCGAGTGGTCGTCTGCTCGATAGAATCACTTTTGATTCATGCCTCCAAATCCTCCTTGAGCTTCCCAAGATCCGTGGCCATCTCAGTCACTTTGACGTTGAGGTCATGGAACTTAGTCTCAGCTATCTTCTCTAAGCTCTCTTGGTACTTCACAAGGTTAGCTAAGCCTTGTTCAATCCTTTGGGTAGCTTGGAAGAGATATGCCAGT
Source organism: Triticum urartu (assembly GCF_003073215.2). Lineage (NCBI taxonomy): Eukaryota > Viridiplantae > Streptophyta > Magnoliopsida > Poales > Poaceae > Triticum > Triticum urartu. Next base: position 290,382,445 of record NC_053024.1, on the reverse strand, counting down.
TGGTCATCCCTGGACTTAGGCATCTCAGTGGTGGCAGCCCTGACAGTAGCTGAACTTGTCCCATTGGCCTATGCCATAGCTCTGGCAACCTCTGTTTGCTCCTGAGGAGCAACAAGACTAGGATTAGATGGATCCGTAGTGACAATGCAGTAATCTAGCTCTAGTTAAAGTGGCAAGTGCTTATTCTCAAGCAGATATATGTTGCTACCAACCTTGGAGTTGATGAGCAACTGAATGTTTGGAGCATAGCCACATGAGCGCTTTTGATCAGTAGTAGTCCTCTTCAAAGTCTCTATAATCAAATCCATTACACTAAAGCTGGTAAGTTCATCAAGGTGGTGCAACATGTCAATGGAATATCCTCTGATCATCCTATCATCTCTAGACTTGGGCATTAGTGTATATCTAACAATGGTGTTGATGGTAGCAAGTCCTACTGGAAGGAAGTACACAGATCCCAGCTTGTGCTTCTCAACCTCTAAAGTAGGAATGGACTAGTGCATGTTCTTCATTGTGTTTTGGTTCATGTGACTAACAACATACACATCAATGAAGCCTTCTCTCTTCAGGGGCAAGCCAAACAACTTGGCCCATTCATTAACCGAGGACTCAAACCTCTCACCTCCAGTCACCCGCCTAATTTTGCTATCAGGATATAAGTGAGTAGTGGAATAGAACTGCATGATCAGCTCCTCACACCAGTTAGACTTCACATCACTCACAAACTTATCGATGTTTAGAGTCTTGAAGTTCTCTTGCACATTGGGGAAGTTGTTTGGATGCTTATCAATGAATTTCTAGTCCACCCACTTCACCTCACTTACAACTAGCTTCTTCTATAGCAACATTATCTCATAGAAGTCTTCTTGCTCTATGGTACTGAACCTATAACCCGCAACTGTCTTCTTAGACCTAGGAAGATAGGCATAATTCGTTCTCCTTTTTCCATGACCCTTGTTCTTCCTCTTCCTCATGTCCTCTACCGTAGGATGATCATCATTATGGGCAAGCAGGAATGGTCTCAATTTCTTGACATGAGTTTGGGCTTCCTTTTCTTCCTCTTTAGGCACAACTACCTTCTTCTTCTTCTTCTTCTTCTTCTTCTTCTTGGCAGCAGCAACAACAGTGTTCTTACCTTCCCTTGGGAGCTGGCTTAGGCTTGGATACAGGAGGTGCTGACTTAGCCATAGCATCTGCCATTAACTTCTTCTTCTTAGCAGTGGCTTGGACACCTGATCTCCACTTCTTCTTCATCCTCCCCAGGATGCTCTCAGTTGCACCGGCATGGGGATCCACAAACATAGTGGCCTTTCAAGATTGAGCATGCACAATCCTCTTCCTTTGCCTCTTGGGCTTTGATTGCCCTTGAGCTGAGCTACCTCCTTCATGGTAGGTGCAATGCCTCTTTTGGTAGTAGTAGAGGCCGACACCTTCTAAGAAACTATATTTTCTTTCCTTGACTCAGCTTCCAAAGATGGAGTGAAGTCACTGTCCCCCTCATCCGAATTCCTCTTCCTCCATGCATAGGTGAATGCAGGAGGGAGGCCATGATCACTTGGAGAACCTGGATAAGAGTCTCAACTCTCTGGATCAGTTCCTGAGCCCATGTCTATATTATCTTCCTATTGGGAAACATAGTAAAAAACAAAACAAAATCATCCTACAATCAAACCAGGAACACTGTGAAGATGCATTAATGGTTTGGATCGGATCATTACCAACTATGAGTTATAAGGGAAGAAGAGTCAGTGTATATCGTACTTTAAGTCCCTCGAACCATTCATGAATGATCCCTCGAATGGAAGACCAAAAGCATGACATCTCCAAAGTTTGCAAGCATAGGGTCTTCATGATCCGGCAGCGCTTTGCCGTCCAGAGCCATTCGATGCTGGAGAATCAAAGGGAGAGTATTAGAACCACACTGGGCTTATAATTATGTGTACTTGAGAGGATTAGATCTAGCTCTAATTGGATCAACTAGAACTAGAACTAGAGAACTAGAGGAGGCTAAAAAACTTGTGTATTGCAAGGGCCAAAACCTATATTATATATAGGTTGGAGGAAAGGGAGGGGGTGCCACAAGGGGAAGGTTTCCTTCCCACCTTGTCCGGCCAAGAGGAGAGGGAACCCCCCTCCAATTCGGCATCCCCTAGCTTGTCCTACAAGCTAGGGGCGTCCCAAGTGTTATTGGGCTCTAGGGCCCAATAACTTTCCACCACTTGGCCTTTTTGTATCTTCTTCGCCCCGTTGATATTTAATTAAATAGAAAAGCCTCCTAATCATCATTAGAGCCTTTTATTATTAATTTAACATCTCCAAGAACATTTTCCACCTATATATCAATTTCCTGTATTACCCGGTAAACCCCGAAACCCTTCCGGTAACCCTAGAACACTTCCGCTTTCTCTCGAAACAATTTCTAATATTAATGAAACTATTTCATAAATATTTCCTCGTAACTATTACTCCACTAACACTCAGATGATCGTGATTACCTTAATCTTGTGACCCTATAGGTTCGGCAAAACATAGACATGAACAAAAGCCCTTATGTTTAATGATTGATACTGGAACTATGGACATCCATATCAATCCTTATGAATACACGAATGACATTCGAGAACCTTTGGTTATCACGTGCTATTACCTTTGCTTCATGATACTTTACAAAATCCGAGGTGAGATATAACGGTATCGTCTTGAGTCATTGTCATGCTCACTATACCAGTCACCTCGTTACTAGTTTTGTTCTTCTTTCTCTTTGACATGTTTCGGCATACTCGTGACCTAGTTATCTATGTCTGCCAGACAATGATGGATGCCGTCACATCGAGAGGACCCTAAGAATATCTCTCCATCGTCAGAGGAGCAAATCACACTCTTGAGCTATCTAGCCCCTTGTCAAACTTTCCAATGAACCTGTAAGTTGTTGTTATGATCACCATGTTATAGATGACATTTGAGCAACCCCAAAGTCCATCGTACAACAAGAAATGACTATGATACTCTCATGGTCTAAGCAACTAAAGCATACGTTAACTCTCTCTGTTATAATGATTGACTTGTGACTATTGTATCTCAAGTATAACAAACAAGTTTGGGTCAATTCAATATGATCGTTCTTCCAACGTCATGTTTTGAAAGTTGGTTTGGGTCTATCATTACACTTAACAATATCCCAAGATCCGGAAAACATGATCGCTAACAACACTTGAGATAGTCCTAGATGCGAGACTAGGAATTAGGTTTTACCGTTTATCATTCCACACATGCATAGGAGTTTTTTTCACTAAATCACATATTCCAGGATCATAGCAGTTATAGCATAGAATATAAACTCTTAATTACAAACATGGAAATAAACAATACAATATTACTACCTCTAGGGCTAATTTACAACCGACTCTCACTTGCAGTAAAGTCAATAATCTAGTTAACATATTTTCCTTTTACACCTATGGCAATCCAACATTAGTGCATGCTTTGCTTGTGGTATAGACTTCATCTTCTCAAATCTAACAAGATCAGACTTGAGTGTATCTTTGCATTCCCCTTACATCTTTCATGCTTTCACAAAATTCATAATTTACGTGGAACTAGCTTTGCATGTCTTGAATCACTAGTAGGACCTTTGATTCCTTAGACCGGGCCATGGAATCATACCAAGTTCACAAATGAACTACTTGATCCATCACCCTCCATTGTTGCTTCTAAAGTGACAACATACTTAGACTTTGTAATAGAATTCGCCACAATAACCTACTTGGACTAATTCCAACTTATCGCGTCACCATTTAATGTATTACACATATCCTTTAATCAAAAATTGCTTTGAGAATTGATGAAGATTTCATTGGTGTAACTACTTACAACGAGTCTTGTGTTGACGTAACTCTTTACATCAGTTTCTTCATTTTTCCGTATGCGGGAAACATATCATCTTTCATACTCTTAGTACTTCATGACATTTTATTGTTGTCCCATGATCAATGGCTTTGATCACTTTGGTAACTTCACTACTGGGAAAGGCTTATAGGTGGCCTCAAATTAGTGGTGGGCATAGGTAGGCACTCGCCACTACTATTTTGGGAAGGCAATGGTGACGGGTAATAAAGAGTGTCCGCCATTGTTTCCACCACAGCAGTGGCAGGCGTATATAAACACTTGCCACAGGTGAAGTTTTCAAAATTTGCTTGCGTACTGAGAATGAGCAGTGGCGGACACTTTGGAATACCCGCCATAGGTATGGAAGGTATCAGTTGCGGGCAATATCTATGCCCGGCACAGATAAATTGTGCTGACCCGCGCAAAAAACAAGTTTAATATATCAGAAGTTAGCGATGGTGGGCAGTTTTCGTGCCCGCCATAGATAAAATGTGGTGATGGTGACCTGAAGGAAATATGCCCTAGAGGCAATAATAAAGTTGTTATTTATATTTCCTTATTTCATGATAAATGTTTATTATTCATTCTAGAATTGTATTAACCGGAAACTAGATACATGTGTGGATACATAGACAAAACAGAATGTGCCTAGTAAGCCTCTACTAGACTAGCTCATTAATCAAAGATGGTTAAGTTTCCTAACCATAGACATGTGTTATCATTTGATGAACGGGATCACATCATTAGGAGAATGATGTGATGGACAAGACCCATCCGTTAGCTTAGCATAATGATCATTAAGTTTTATTGCTATTGCTTTCTTCATGACTTGTACATATTCCTTTGACTATGAGATTATGAAAATCCCGAATACCATAGAAATACCTTGTGTGCTATCAAACGTAACAACGTAACTGGGTGATTATAAAGATGCTCTACAGGTATCTCTGAAGGTGTCTGTTGGGTTGGCATAGACTGAGATTAGGATTTGTCACTCCGAGTATCAGAGAGGTATCTCTGGGCCCTCTCGGTAATGCACATCATAATATGCCTTGGAGGCAATGTGACTAATGAGTTAGTTGCAGGATGATGCATTATGGAACGAGTAACGAGACTTGAGGGTAACGAGATTGAACTAGGTATGAAGATACCGACGATTGAATCTCGGGCAAGTAACATATCGATGACAAAGGGAATAACGTACGTTGTCATTACGGTACGACCGATAAAGATCTTCATAGAATATGTGGGAACCAATATGAGCATCTAGGTTTCGCTGTTGGTTATTGACCGGAGAGGTGTCTCGTTCATGTCTACATAGTTCTCGAACCCGTAGGGTCCGCACGCTTAATGTTTGATGACGATTTTGTATTATATGAGTTATGTGATTTGGTGACCGAATATTGTTTGGAGTCCCGGATGAGATCACGGACATGACGAGGAGTCTCGAAATGGCCGAGAGGTAAAGATTCATATATAGGACGATAGTATTCAAACACCGGAAGTGTTCTAGGGGTACCGGGTACGTATCGGGTCACCGGAAGGGGTTCCGGGAAACCCCCGACAAGCTATATGGGCCTAATGGGCCAAGAGTTGGACAGACCAGCCCCAAAAGGGGCTGGTGCACCCCCTAGGCCGAATAGGAGGAGAACGAAAGGAAGGGAAGGGAGAAGGAAAGGGAAGATTCGGCCTTCCCCTTTCCTTCCCCTCCTCCCTCTCTTTCCTTCCCCCTCCGATGGATATGGAAGGGGGAGGCCGACTAGGAGGAGGCGCCCAAGTAGGATTACTCCTACTTGGGGCGCCCCTTGTAGCCCCTCTCCCTCTCCCACCTATATATATACATACATATATATATATATATGTGTGTGTGGGGGGGGGCACCGCTAGAACACATGACATTGATTCCTAACTGTGTGCGGCGCCACCTCCACAGTTTATGCCTTCGGTCATATTCACGTAGTGCTTAGGCGAAGCCCTGCACGGATTACTTCACCATCACCGTCACCACTCCCTCGTGCTGACGGAACTTTCCCTCGACACTTTGCTGGATCAAGAGTTCGAGGGACGTCATCGAGCTGAACATGTGTAGAACTCGGAGGTTTCGTACGTTCGGTACTTGATCGGTCAGAACGAGAAGAAGTTCTACTACATCAACTGTGTTGTCAAATGCTTCCACTTTCGGTCTACGAGGGTACGTGGACACTCTCCCCCTCTCGTTGCTATGCATCTCCTAGATAGATCTTGCGTGAGCGTAGATTTTTTTGTTGAAATTGCATGCTATGTTCCCCAACAGTGGTATCAGAGCCAGGTCTATGCGTAGATGATATGCATGAGTAGAACACAAAGAGTTGTGGGAGGTGATCATCATATTGCTTACCACCAATGTATTATTTTGATTCAGCGGTATTGTTGGATGAAGTGGCCCACACCAACCTTACATAACCACGTTCATGAGACCGGTTCCACCGATAGACATGCAACTAGTTTTGCATAAAGATGGCTGGCGGGTGTCTGTTTCTCCAACTTTAGTTGAACCGGATTTGACTGCGGCTGGTCCTTGTTGAAGGTTAAAACAACAAACTTGATAAATCACCATTGTGGTTTTGATGCGTAGGTAAGAACGGTTCTTACTAGAAGCCCGTAGTAGCCACGTAAAACTTGCAGCAACAAAGTAGAGGACATCTAACTTGTTTTTTTAGGGCATGTTGTGATGTGATATGGTCAAGACATGATCTGATATACGTTGTTGTATGAGATGATCATGTTTTGTAAAAGTTATAGGCAACTGGCAGGAGCCTTATGGTTGTCGCTTTATTGTATGAAATGCAAACGCCATGTAATTGCTTTACTTTATCACTATGCGTTAGTGATAGTTGTAGAAGCAATAGTTGGCGAGACGATCACGACGCTACGATGGAGATCAAGGTGTCAAGCCAGTGACGATGGAGATCATGACGATGCTTTGGAGATGGAGATCAAAGGCACAAGATGATGATGGCCATATCATGTCACATATTTTGATTGCATGTGATGTTTATCTTTTATACATCTTATTTTGCTTAGTATGGCGGTAGCATTATAAGATAATCCCTCACTAAAATTTCAAGGTAAAGTGTTCTCCCTGAGTATGCACCGTTGCGACAGTGTAACATCCCGATTTTCAATTTGGATGTTATATATAGGACATGATATGCATATCATATTTTATTTTGCATTTGGTTGTGATCCTAGAAATCTTAAGCAACTCAAGGACCCAAGGAGAGAGTTGGAGGTTTCACAAATTTTCATATTTGATTTTTTTTCAAATTTGAAATGAGGATCAATTTGGTTTTAATATTTTTTCTCCAATTATTTTCAATAACAAAAATAAATGAGAGAAGATAAAATGACTTCTTCAACAAGATAGAAATATTGGAGGAGAAATTTTAAAATCTATTTCTATTTTATTCGTATTTTATTTGCTATTTTCTTTGAATTAGAGAAAAATATGCATTTTTGAAAATTGCATTTTAGGCCAGAAAAATGTTCATCTTGTCCTAAATATTAGGTTCAGACGGCCAAAATTATTTCTGGTATTTTTAGATTTTTTTTTATATTTTATTAGGATTTTTGTTTTGTGGCAGAATTTATTTTATTTTTTAGAAAAACTTTTCTCCTGGGCCGGCCCAGTCGAGCCGCGCCTTGGCCTAGCTAGCGCTGTCGCCTTTCGTCGCCGTCTCGCCGCCGGACTCCTCCTAGAGTCCGAGCAGGACACCGCCGCCGCCGACCCCTCCTCCAAGCCGGCCGCCACCCCGCCCCTTTATAAGTCGACCCCGCCACCCCTCTCCTCCCCATCGAGCCAGCCGCCACCGCCTTTAGCCACCGCCGCTGCCGCCTTTAACTGCCGCTGCCGCCTTTAGCCGCCGCCGCCAGCCACCGCTCGCCGCCGACGCCACCTCGCCCTGCCGACGCCGCCGGATCCTGCCGCCTCGCCGCCTCGGTTGACCGGTAAAAACCGTTCGGTTTTCTTCGTTTTTTTTGTTTTAGATTAGATCGGTTTTTATTTATTTATTAGGTTAATTATTGAACGTTCACAGGTTAGATCGTTTTAACGAATGGTTTTCGTTCGTTAGTTTCTGTGAGCAAACGTTCGTTCGTTAGGTTTTTCTCTTTATTTTAATTTTCGGCCAGGGACCTATCCGCGAATACTTTTATCATAGATTAGTCCCTGCATTTCAAACCCTCATTACTTTTTGCTCATTTGTCCAAATCTAGTGAAATCAATGCCAAAATCTTTGTCTTGTTCCCCTCTTTCGAGTAAAACAACTTAAACATATTTTTGAAAGTTTAAAATTTGATTTCAAACCGATTTGGATTCAAACTTCTTTTGTTCATAACTCGAGTTTTATAACTCCGATTTAATTGATTCATTTTGCAAATTGAAGCTCCTGACCTAAACTTTCTGATAAGGCCAAATCCACCCAATTTTGGTACTGTTAGAAATTTTTTTGTTGCAAGAGTTATTTGCCTGTTTTTGAAGTTTTTCGAGATCTTTTCTTTGAATTTTATGCTTGCGTGCTTATGTATGCTATTGCTTGCTCACAATAGATTGACCGGAGTGTGACGAGCAGAACTATCAGGAGTTATGAGTGTGAATCATCCTCATCAATAGTACAAGGCAAGTAACAGTTTGATCATACCCCTTATTAACCAGTTTTTATGCATTAGTTTCAATCCTCAAACACTACACGGTTAGGACTTGATAACATGTGGGTATTTGGGAAGTAGTTGATGAGGTAGGAACCTATTGCCTTTTATTTCGAACCATGGGTGTTAATACGTTATTCTTACACTTCTATGCTATGCTCGTAGACGTGGTTTGGTTTTGAGAGAATTCATGAAAGTTGTGAGAGTTATTGTTAACTAAGGCTTAACTTAAGGTGGCTACTTTAATACACATCTGGGTGGAATGGTTGGGGCACCTGGAGAACCTAGTGACTTGCCCGGGCACCTAGAGAACCCAGTGCTTGCCCAAGGGGATCCTGGAGTACCCGTGTGATCACCCTATGAAATGCCACCCATGCTCCAAGGGATCATAAGATTATTCATGCTAGAAACTTCCATGTGCAGCCACAAGCCATTATGGGCTCTGGCATAGTTGAGTATGTTGTGTGACCTCTTTCAATGGTAGGCTAGCAGATGTAGGGGGAAAGTAGGTGGTACTGTCTACCCAGAGTAAAGAGTTAATGCTTCGGAAAGACTGTGTCTCGATCATCCGTTTCTCAAACAACATGTAGTGCGAGAAATTCAACGGAGGAGATCAAGTCTTGTGGGGAAAAGTGCGCAAACCTCTGTAGAGCGTACAAACTAATCATGATTAGCCGTGTCCCCGGTTATGGACATCTTGAGTATCTGGTTCTTGAATTATTGATTTGATCTCATCACTTTACTTAATTAACTTGTTGGGTTATAATTATTATTTTGGGATTGAGTTGGAGGAACCTTCTCAATAATTTTTAACCAACTTGGTAGTTAAATAAAATATATTCCTTTGTTGTAGGGAAAAACTAGCTTTATGCAAATGATAACCATAGAGCCTCCACCAGCCATATATGCATGTAGTGATATCTATTATTTGTTCATTGCTCTATAGTGTTATCTTGCCAGCATATTCCATGTGCTGACCTACACTGGCTGCAACGTATTATGTTGCAGAGTTTTCAGACGAAGAGTAAGGTGCGCTATGTCATTTTCATGCACTCAGTTTTGCTGTGGAGTTGGATGGACGCTACTACCTTCGAAGCTTCTGATCTTATCTTATTTTGATGGCCTTCAGCCATATTATTGTATTAAGTTCTCTTTTGAGACATTCAATGTAATAAGTGTGTGATTGAACTCTGTTATAAATCCTCGAGTACTGTGTGTGTCAGCAATACCGATCTAGAGATGACACTTAAACACAGAGACTTGACCGTCTGAGGTCGGGTCGCTACAGACAGTTCGTCGTGCCGAGACACCACATGATGGTCGGGTGTGATAAGCTCTACGTTCACATACAATGGGTGCAAGATAGTTTTGCACATGCGGAATACTCGGGTTAAACTTGACGAGCCTAGCATGTATGGACATGGCCTCGGAACACTGGAGACCAAAAGGTCGGATGTGAATCATATAGTAGATATGATCAACATAGATACGTTCACCATTGAAAACTACTCCATCTCATATGATGATCAGACATGGTTTAGTTGATATGGATCACGTGATCATTTAGATGACTCGAGGGATGTCTATATAAGTGGGAGTTCTTAAGTAATATGATTAATTGAACTTAATTTATCATGAACTTAGTCCTGATAGTATTTGCATATCTATGTTGTAGATCAATAGCTCGCGTAAAGCTCCCCTGTTTTATTTTTGATATGTTCCTAGAGAAAACTATGTTCAAAAATAATAGTAGCAATGATGCAGACTAGGTCCGTGAACTGAGGATTATCCTCATTGCTGCATAGAAGAATTATGTCCTTAATGCACCACTAGGTGACAGACCTATTGCAGGAGCAGATGCAGATGTTATGGACGTTTGGCAAAGCTCGGTATGATGACTACTTGATAGTTTAGTGTGCCATACTTTAAGGCTTAGAACTGGGACTTCAAAAATGTTTTGAATGCCATGGAGCATATGAAATGTTCTGAGAGCTGAAATTGGTATTTTAGACTCATGCCCGAGTCGAGAGGTATGAGACCTCTGACAAGTACTTTGCCTACAAGATGGAGGAGAATAGCTCAACCAGTGCGCATGTGCTCAGAATGTCTAAGTACTACAATCGCTTGAATCAAGTGGGAGTCAATCTTCCAGATAAGATAGTGATTGACAGAGTTCTCTAGTCACTATCACCAAGTTACTAGAACTTCGTGATGAACTATAATATGCAAGGGATGACAAAAATGATTCCCGAGCTCTTTGTGATGCTAAAATCGGCGAAGGTAGAAATCAAGAAAGAGCATCAAGTGTTGATGGTTAGCAAGACCACTAGTTTCAAGAAAAGGGGCAAAGGAAAAGAAAGGGAGCTTCAAGAAAGAATGGCAAGCAAGTTGCCATTCCCGTGAAGAACCCAAAGCTAGACCTAAGCCTGAAACTGAGTGCTTCTACTGCAAAGGGAATGGTCACTGGAAGCGAAACTACCCCAAATACTTGGCGGATAAGAAGGATGGAAAAGTGAACAAAGGTATATTTGATATACATGTTATTGATGTGTACTTTACTAGTGTTCATATTAACCCCAGGGTATTTGATACCAGTTCAGTTGCTAAGATTAGTAACTCGAAACAGGAATTGCAAAATGAACAGAGACTAGTGAAGGGCGAGGTGACGATGTGTGTTGGAAGTGATTCCAAGGTTGATAAGATCACCATCACACACTCCCTCTACCTTCGAGAAGATTAGTGTTGGACCAAAATAAATGTTATTTGGTGTTTGCGTTGAGCATAAATATGACTAGATCATGTTTATCGCGATACGATTATTCATTAAACTTAGAGAATAATTGTTGTTCTGTTTACATGAATAAAACTTTCTATGGTCATACACCCAATGTAAATGGTTTATTGAATTTCGAACGTAATGATACACATATTCATAATATTGACGCCAAAAGATGCAAAGTTGATAATGATAGTGCAACATATTTGTGGCGCTGTCGTTTAGGTTATATTGGTGTAAAGCGCATGGAGAAACTCCATATGGATGGATTTTTGGAAACACTTGATTATGAATCATTTGATACTTGGGAACCATGCCTCATGGGCAAGATGACTAAAACTCCGTTCTCCAGAACAATGGAGTGAGCCACTGACTTGTTGGAAATAATACATACCAATGTATGCGTTTCGATGAGTGTTGAGGGTCGCGGCGGGTATCGTTATTTTCTGACCTTCACAGATTATTTGAGCAGATATGGGTATATCTACTTAATGAAACACAAGTCCGAAACATTTGAAAAGTTCAAAGAATTTCAAAGTATAGTGGAGAATCATCGCCACAAGAAAATAAAGTTTCTACGATCTGATCGCAGAGGCGAATATTTGAGTTATGAGTTTGGCCTTCATTTAAAACAATGTGGAATAATTTCACAACTCACGCCACCTAGAACACCATAGCGTAATGGTGTGTCCGAACATCGTAACCATACTTTATTGGATATGGTGCGATCAATGATGTCTCTTACTGATTTACCACTATCGTTTTGGGGTCATGCATTAGAGATAGCTGCATTCACGTTAAATAGGTGTGACGCCCCAAGACCGGAGCTTCAGATGCCTTCCAGGGTTTCCAAGATTCGTTGTGTGATTTGTTTCGTCTATTGCATTCATCTTTGCATCATCCGCATTGCATCATGTCATCATGCAACCTGTTTTAAAACTCAATTAAATAAATTGCATGGATCTTCAGTCCATTTAAACCGAGGGAATTCACATGGTTATTCTCTTTATAACACATCCTCTCGATATTAGGGAGCTATTATAAATATTTCCATTCTTTTGGAATTCACCTTAACACACTTGCATATTAATTCCCTTGGCCTTTTCTTCTTCAAGTGTTGACTCTCTAACCTTGCCTTATATCCTTTTGTCATTTTCCGGAGCTCCAACTAAAATTTCAACATTTTTGGTCACTCCAAAAACCTCGTCCTAGTTCAAACCCATTTGAATTAAATTCAAATGAGTTTTAATTTAAATATCTCAATCTTGGCCTTTTCTATTTTCTCGGAACAAGCACATTTTTGCGAGTCCGGGAATACAGTCCGCGTGCCCAAGTCCTTCCTCTAACCCTTTCTTTTCTCTCCTTCCTTTCTTTCCTTTTATTTTTTTCTGCTATGAAAAAAATAAGGGAGAGAGAGCCCAGTCAGGCCTCTGGCCACCCGGGCCTCCCAACCACCTCCGGCCCATTTGACTGTTTAGGCCCAGCCGGCCCCGCCTTCTCAACCCTAGCTGCACGCATCCAGCCAGTGCTGCCTTGCTCGATCCCATCACCCTCCCGCGGCACCGCCTCCCTCCTCTCACTCTCTTTTTCCCCTGCGTCAACGCCTCGCTCCCCATCTTCCTCCGCGCCCGATGCCCCTGCCGCGAAGCCTCACTGACTCCGGCGAGGCCATGCCTCCCCTGCCAGCACCACCACATCCCCCGCTCATGCCGTCGTCTCGGTCCGCTGCAACGCCCGACCTCCCTTTCTCTTCTCTGTTCGCACCTCCATCCACTTCCCATGGCGCCCTCACCCGCGCCACCCACCTCCGAACACCGTCAAGCTCCAGCACCAGGACCCTCCGTGCTCTTCCCCACAGCCGCTTGCCAGCAGATGCTCCGCCGCCGTCTAGGACCCATAGCGACGCCTTGCTGCTCCGTGCATCACCCCACGTTCACTGGCGTCTTCAACCACCCGAGGTCCTCCTCCTCGCCACCGTTGCTCCAGCGAGCAGCACCCGAACGCCATCGCACTGCCATCTCTCTTCACTGCTCTCGCTATCTCTCTGCTTCTCTAACCCGTAGCTGTCGATGCCGTCATTTCCCTCTTTTGACAGTAGTCCGTCCATGGCGCCGCCCTTACCCCGCGCCCGATCTGCTCCAGCCGCCATCGGTTTATTCACTGCTGCTGTTTTGTTTCTATTGCTGCATCTCTGGCCGTCCCCATCATCCGCAGGCGACCATGCCCGTAGACTCCTGCGATGCCTACTGCTGCCGCTGTTTTCCTCTGTCAAATGAACGAACACCTCCACCGGAGACCGCCAAGAGCGTCCAGGGTTCGCCAAATACCGGTTCGAGTATGACTACCGCCGATGCCCCGAGGACACCAAGTGTACGACTATGCCCGGCAATGCGACAACTACCCCTACCATCAACCCTCGAAGGCATCATGGACGTCAAGTTCCTCGCCATGTACCACTACCGTCGATGTGTACGACTACTATGTGAACGTGTACACGATGACCTCGGGGACCGATGATGCGCCAAGTACCACGATGGCCGGAGCCCTCGGATCCATCAAGTTCGACTACCTTCGTGTGTACCACTACCCTCGCCCCGAAGACGTTGGAGTCATCAAGTACCTCTCTGAACGAACGTGAACGACTACCATCGCAAGAACGGGACCGGAAAGTCAGAAGAACCCAAGTACCACGACACCGATGACATGAACATCTACAGAAACTTGTGCTACGATAAACATGTACCACTATCGTCGTCGAGATCGCGAGAACCTCTACCCTCGACCCTAGAGCATGCAAGAACGACTACTTCCACTATGAACGTCCCGAGAATGTCTACTTCCCCTACACCGCATCGAACTCGAAGCCCTCCGATAACGCACGCTTCGAAGGTATAACCCCGAGACGACCGCCCGTGAACGAATGCATGTGTGATGTATGAGATGCTCGTGCTTGCTCCGTGCTCGAATTGTCGGTGCACGTTGCCCCTCTTTTGCCTTGTCACCGTCGTCGACCCATGGGAACCCGGTAACCAGGATCACCCCACCATCTTTTGCACGCTCCCGCCACACTTTCTTTTGCACCCACGTCTCAATGAGTGGTCGGAACCGGAACATTGCCGTGGCACCGTTTCGTTATCGTCGCCTGACACCCCTTTTGTTTCCGCCACGATGACAAATGCCTCATATCTTATCATGTCAACTTTTTCATAAAACTTGCATATGTCATCCGCATCATGATAACAACATCTAAAATGTTTAAAATTGTTGTTTGCTTTAAATTGCTAAATGCATATGGGCATTTACCGGAATTGTTGTTTGATGTTTCCGGCCCCATTTAAATTGCTTAGATTGTGTAGTTTACTTTTGCTTCATCTCTTGCCATGTTTAACAACATTTAACATAGTTGGGTACATAAACGAGAGAGAACTAAATAATTGTTGTGGTGTTTCGTCAATATGCAACACGTTGCATATTGAGCTCCACTTAATTTGTAGTGTTGTTTGTGCACTTTGCCATGCCATGCATATTTAAACCGGACATGCATCATACTTGGTTGTGCATCATGCCATGTTTATGTGATGGTTGTTTACTATGTTGTTTGCTTCTTTCTGGTGTTGCTTCTCGGGTTAGTTCCGATAACGTCGCGTTTGTGAGGATTTGTTTGACTACGTCCGTTTGTCTTCTTCATGGACTCGTTCTTCTTCCTTGCGGGATCTCAGGCAAGATGACCATACCCTCGAAATCACTTCTATCTTTGCTTGCTAGTTGCTCGCTCTATTGCTATGCCTATGCCGTGATACCTACCACATGCTATATCATGCCTCCCATATTGCCATGTCAAGCCTCTAACCCACCTTTCCTAGCAAACCGTTGTTTGGCTATGTTACCGCTTTGCTCAGCCCCTCTTATAGCGTTGCTAGTTGTAGGTGAAGATGGAGTTTGTTCCATGTTGGAACATGGTTATTGTTGGGATATCAAAATATATATTATTTAATTAATGCATCTATATACTTGGTAAAGGGTGGAAGGCTCGGCCTTATGCCTGGTGTTTTGTTCCACTCTTGCCGCCCTAGTTTCCGTCATACCGGTGTTATGTTCCTTGATTTTGCGTTCCTTACACGGTTGGGTGTTATGGGAACCCCTTGACAGTTTGCTCTGAATAAAACTCCTCCAGCAAGGCCCAACCTTGGTTTTACCATTTGCCACCTAGCCTTTTTCCCTTGGGTTCTGCAGACTCAAGGGTCATCTTTATTTTAACCCCCCCGTGCCAGTGCTTGTCTAAGTGTTGGTCCGAACCTGTCAGCAGCCGGTGGCCACCAGGGGAAACTCTGGGCTGGCCTACCGGAATCTTGGACAATCCGGTGTTGCCCTGAGAACGAGATATGTGCAGCTCCTATCAGGATGTCGGCGCATCAGGCGGCTTTGTTGGTCTTGTTTTACCATTGTCGAAATGTCTTGTAACCGGGATTCCGAGTCTGATTGGGTCGTCCTGGGAGAAGGAATATCCTTCGTTGACCCTGAGAGCTTGTGATGGGCTTAGTTGGGACACCCCTGCAGGGTTTTGAACTTTCGAAAGCCGTGCCCGCGGTTATGGGCAGATGGGAATTTGTTAATGTCCGGTTGTAGAAAACTTGAGACTTAACTTAATTAAAACGCACCAACCGAGTGTGTAGCCGTGATGGTCCCTTTCCGGCGGAGTCCAGGAAGTGAACACGGTTCTTGTGTTATGCTTGAACGTAAGTAGTTACAGGATCACTTCTTGATCACTTCTAGTTCACGACCGTGCCTTGCCTTCTCTTCTCGCTCTCATTTGCGTAAGTTGGCCACCATATATGCTAGTGCTTGCTGCAGCTCCACCTCACTACCTTTTCCTACCCATAAGCTTAAATAGTCTTGATCGCGAGGGTGTGAGATTGCTGAGTCCCCGTGACTCATATATTACTTCCAAAACCAGTTGCAGGTGCCGATGATTACCGTGCAGGTGACGCAACCGAGCTCAAGGAGGGGCTCGATGAAGATCTTGTTCATTGTGTTGTTTCATTTCCAGTTGATCAGTAGTGGAGCCCAATCGGGGCGATCGGGGATCTGTTGCATTAGGGGGGGTCTTCTTTTATTTTGGTTCCGTAGTCGGACCTTGATTGTATTCTGGATGATGTAATGCTATATTTATGTATTGTGTGAAGTGGCGATTGTAAGCCAACTCTGTACCTCTTTCTTATTTAGTACATGGGATGTGTAAAGATTACCCCTCTTGCGACATGCCTACAATGCGGTTATGCCTCTAAGTCGTGCTCCGACACGTGGGAGATATAGCCGCATCGTGGGTGTTACAAGTTGGTATCAGAGCCTTCCCCGACTTAGGAGCCCCCCGCTTGATCGAATCGCTGACATTGTTGAGTCTAGAAAAATGTTTTGAGTCTTTTAGGATTATATATATCGGAGAGTAGGATTCTTTTTACTCCCCAGTCCCTTCGTCGCTCTGGTGAGGCCTCCTGACGTAGAGTTTTAACTCTTCTCTTCTCAAATTTCACTGAAATTTTTTTAGGATCATGCGGGTATCATGGAATCGTTTCGATGGTTTTGTGATGAGAACATTGTTCTTGGCGCCTCCTGACATTTAGGGGTTGTGGCAGTGTCCCGGGGAGTTGAGCTCCGAGGTGTTGTCGTCACAATTTTATCATTGCAGTTCTGGAATACCTAAGTTTCGCCGACATCGAAAATCTCCTTTATGCAGTTGTTGGTGAGATAACCTCAACGCCACCCAGTACTGGGGCGAGAGTTCGGGGGTATTGCCATAACTCGTATAACGGATGCTTTTCGAAGTTTGAGGTAAACGATTTCCGAAGGTTTCTTGGTTATGTGTTGAAGGATGGATACAACTGGATGTAGGTATTGTTAGTTTGGGTGAGATATTATGCTTCCCCTGTATCCCCAACACCTGATTGCATAACCGGAAAGTTTTGGGAGTTTATAAGTGGGAATTCAAGTAGCCCCTAGGATATCTTTCCGACAGATGTATGATATGAAATTGGGGTTCGACGTCTAGTGGTCCGCCTATCCATGGTTGGTTTTACAGTGGTCTCGTTGTGTCTTAAAGAGTCCTTGGCTATGCTGACTCAGGGACACTTCGTATGTCATGTGCACTGCCTTGTACATGATGGTGCTGTACGATCGAGGCCGTGTGGGCCCCACCACGAAAACTTCGGATGAAATATCTATCATATGTTTGTTTCCGGCTTATTTGCAAGTCAATCCTTGTTTTTGTTTTGAGTTGTGGTATTAGAGTTGCTTCGAAGTCAAGTGTTGATTCCATACCTTCCCTAAGCGGTGTTCTCTTACTCCTATGTGTATACCAATCCCTCTTGATCTTCGAGTTTGCCATCTCAATTTCATCTGAACCGGTGTGTTTCTCGTCAAGTGGATCCGATCATTTCAACATCCGCAAGATCACCTCTTGGTTTTTCCAACGTTGTTCGTTTCATCCGTCCCCAAGTTGTCTTTGTTTTTCCCCCCCTCCCCCCCTTGTTTTTTCAAGGACTCAGATTTCTTAATCAACTATCATGTTATTGATGAGAAGTCTATTCATTCCTTTTTGTCAATGTTCGTATCCGGTGATTCTCATGAAGATGCTAAGGAAGCTACAAGTTCAATATTCTTCATTCTTTTTCTTCTCCGGTGGATTCAAGTCAAGCTTTGTTGATCATATCCCTTTTCCTCGTTTCAAATACCTTCTCATACCGGTGCACCTCATAATAATTCACCTCTCGCTATTCAATCGTTCCGGAGTGCTGAAGATATCTCAGAAGATTCGTGTTTTCATTCCTATTCCATTCAAGATATTTCGAGGTCTTATCTCATTCAAGCCATTTAATTCAACCGGTGCAATCTCTCTTTCAAATTGTTCAACGTTGTATCTTTTGAGTGGGCCCTAACCCATAGGTTTTCCAGGATCTTACCTGACTCTTCTATTTTCCCAGAGCTATTCTAAAATTCATTCCAAATTTTGACGTAAGAATGAATTTTCATCAGTCATATCTCTTTCTCCAAGATTTGTCAAATTCTTTTCATCGTTGTCTCAACCTTTCTATTCGTCATCCCGGAGTATCTCAACAATTCTTGGTGGTGTTTCTCATCGTCATTCTTGGATTTTGAAGACCGAAGAAGAATTTTCCTCCAAATCTTATCCATTTTCTCAAAGATTCGTGATTCTAGCTTGCTGCCATCCTCTCAAAAATTGTTTTCAATTGTGGGAATTCTTTTCACTCATCCGGAGCAATTCAGGAGTCTTTTCAGTTTGATTCTCCGGAGCCCATCATCTCAGAATCATCCCAGTTTGTTATCGGAGTTCTTTATGGAGGCTCTACATGTTGGTTCATCAAGGATTTAATTCCTTCTCGAAGTGTTCATTGAGATTCTTTTCAAGGGAGCTCAATCATTCTTCATCTTGCAATCCGGAGTGCAATTCTTTCTAACTTATCTTTTGAGATGGTGTTATGTCTTTCTTGACAATTTCCCTTCATGTTTCATGATTCAAAAGTTGTCAGGAATGAGATGAAGGAAATATGCCCTAGAGGCAATAATAAAGTTATTATTTATTTCCTTATAATCATGATAAATGTTTATTATTCATGCTAGAATTGTATTAACCGGAAACATAATACATGTGTGAATACATAGACAAACAAAGTGTCACTAGTATGCCTCTACTTGACTAGCTCGTTAATCAAAGATGGTTATGTTTCCTAACCATGAACAATGAGCTGTTATTTGATTAACGGGATCACATCATTAAGGGAATGATCTGATTGACATGACCCATTCCATTAGCTTAGCACCCGATCGTTTAGTATGTTGCTATTGCTTTCTTCATGACTTATACATGTTCCTATGACTATGAGATTATGCAACTCCCGTTTGCCGGAGGAACACTTTGGGTGCTACCAAACGTCACAACGTAACTGGGTGATTATAAAGGAGCATTACAGGTGTCTCCAAAGGTAGATGTTGGGTTGGCGTATTTCGAGATTAGGATTTGTCACTCCGATTGTCGGAGAGGTATCTCTGGGCCCTCTCGGTAATGCACATCACTTAAGCCTTGCAAGCATTGCAACTAAATGAGTTAGTTGCGGGATGATGTATTACAGAACGAGTAAAGAGACTTGCCGGTAACGAGATTGAACTAGGTATTGGAATACCGACGATCGAATCTCGGGCAAGTAACATACCGATGACAAAGGGAACAACGTATGTTGTTATGCGGTTTGACCGATAAAGATCTTCGTAGAATATGTAGGAGCCAATATGGGCATCCAGGTCCCGCTATTGGTTATTGACCGGAGACGTGTCTCGGTCATGTCTACATTGTTCTCGAACCCGTAGGGTCCGCACGCTTAAGGTTACGATGACAGTTATATTATGAGTTTATACATTCTGATGTACCGAAGGTTGTTCGGAGTCCCGGATATGATCACGGACATGACGAGGAGTCTCGAAATGGTCGAGACATAAAGATTGATATATTGGAAGCCTATGTTTGGATATCGTAAGTGTTCCGGGTGAAATCGGGATTTTACGGGAGTACCGGGAAGATTACCGGAACCCCCCGGGAGCTAAATGGGCCATGATGGGCCTTAGTGGAAAAGAGAAGAGGCAGCCCTACATGGGCTGTGCGCCTCCCCCTTCCCCTAGTCCTATTAGGACTAGGAGAGGTGGCCGGCCCCCTCTCTCTCTTTTCCCCCTCCGCGAATCCTATTCCAACTAGGATTGGGGGGGGGGGGAATTCTACTCCCAGAGGGAGTAGGACTCTCCTGGCACGCCTCCTATGGCCGGCCAGCCTCCCCCCTCTAGTCCTTTATATACTGAGGCAGAGGCACCCTAGAACACACAAGTTGATCCACGTAATCTATTCCTTAGCCGTGCGCGGTGCCCCCTGCCACCATAGTCCTCAATAATACTGTAGCGGAGTTTAGGCGAAGCCCTGCTGCTGTAGTGCATCAAGATCGTCAGCACGCCATCGTGTTGACGGAACTCTTCCCCGACGCTTTGCTGGATCGGAGTCCGGGGATCGTCATCGAGCTGAACGTGTGCTCGAACTCGGAGGTGCCGTAGTTTCGGTGCTTGATCGGTTGGATCGTGAAGACGTACGACTACTTCCTCTACGTTGTGTCATCGCTTCCGCAGTCGGTCTGCGTGGGTACGTAGACAACACTCTTCCCTCTCGTTGCGATGCATCACATGATCTTGCGTGTGCGTAGGAATTTTTTTGAAATTACTATGAAACCCAACAGTGGCATCCGAGCCTAGGTTATTTATGTTGATGTTATATGCACGAGTAGAACACAAGTGAGTTGTGGGCGATATAAGTCATACTGCCTACCAGCATGTCATACTTTGGTTCGGCGGCATTGTTGGACGAGACGACCCGGACCAACCTTACGCGTACGCTTACGCGAGACCGGTTCCCCCGACGTGCTTTGCACATAGGTGGCTTGCGGGCGACTGTCTCTCCAACTTTAGTTGAACCAAGTATGGCTACGCCCGGTCCTTGCGAAGGTTAAAACGGAGTCTATTTGACAAACTATCGTTGTGGTTTTAATGCGTAAGTGAGATTGGTTCTTGCTTAAGCCCGTAGCAGCCACGTAAAACTTGCAACAACAAAGTAGAGGACGTCTAACTTGTTTTTGCAGGGCATGTTGTGATGTGATATGGTCAAGACATGATGCTGAATTTTATTGTATGAGATGATCATGTTTTGTAACCGAGTTATCGGCAACTGGCAGGAGCCATATGGTTGTCGCTTTATTGTATGCAATGAAATCGCGATGTAATGCTTTACTTTATTACTAAGCGGTAGTGATAGTCGTGGAAGCATAAGCTTGGCGAGACGACAACGATGCTACGATGGAGATCAAGGTGTCACGCCGGTGATGATGGTGATCACGACGGTGCTTCGGAGATGGAGATCACAAGCACAAGATGATGATGGCCATATCATATCACTTATATTGATTGCATGTGATGTTTATCCTTTTTATGCATCTTATCTTGCTTTGATTGACGGTAGCATTATAAGATGATCTCTCACTAAATTATCAAGAAGTGTTCTCCCTAAGTATGCACCGTTGCGAAAGTTCTTCGTGCTGAGACACCACGTGATGATCGGGTGTGACAGGTTCTACGTTCAAATACAACGGGTGCAAAACAGTTGCACACACGGAATACTCAGGTTATACTTGACGAGCCAAGCATATACAGATATGGCCTCGGAACACGGAGACCGAAAGGTCGAGCGTGAATCATATAGTAGATATGATCAACATAACGATGTTCACCATTGAAAACTACTCCATCTCACGTGATGATCGGTTATGGTTTAGTTGATTTGGATCACGTAATCACTTAGAGGATTAGAGGGATGTCTATCTAAGTGGGAGTTCTTTAATTAACTTGATTAACTGAACTTAAATTTATCATCAAACTTAGTACCTGATTAGTATCTTGCTTGTTTATGTTTGATTGTAGATAGATGGCTCGTGCTATTGTTCCGTTGAATTTTAATGCGTTCCTTGAGAAAGCAAAGTTAAAAGATGATGGTAGCAATTACACAGACTGGGTCCGTAACTTGAGGATTATCCTCATTGCTGCACAGAAGAATTACGTCCTGGAAGCACCGCTGGGTGCCAGGCCTGCTGCAGGAGCAACGCCGGATGTTATGAACGTCTGGCAGAGCAAAGCTGATGACTACTCGATAGTTCAGTGTGCCATGCTTTACGGCTTAGAATCGGGACTTCAACGACGTTTTGAACGTCATGGAGCATATGAGATGTTTCAGGAGTTGAAGTTAATATTTCAAGCAAATGCCCGGATTGAGAGATATGAAGTCTCCAATAAGTTCTATGGCTGCAAGATGGAGGAGAACAGTTCTGTCAGTGAACACATACTCAAAATGTCTGGGTATAATAATCACTTGATTCAATTGGGAGTTAATCTTCCAGATGATAGCGTCATTGACAGAATTCTTCAATCACTGCCACCAAGATACAAGAGCTTCGTGATGAACTATAATATGCAAGGGATGAACAAGACTATTCCCGAGCTCTTCGCGATGCTGAAAGCTGCAGAGGTAGAAATCAAGAAGGAGCATCAAGTGTTGATGGTCAACAAGACCACTAGTTTCAAGAAAAAGGGCAAAGGGAAGAAGAAGGGGAACTTCAAAAAGAGCGGCAAGCAAGTTGCTACTCAAGAGAAGAAACCCAAACCTGGACCTAAGCCTGAAACTGAGTGCTTCTATTGCAAGCAGACTGGTCACTGGAAGCGGAACTGCCCCAAGTATTTGGCAGATAAGAAGGATGGCAAGGTGAACAAAGGTATATGTGATATACATGTTATTGATGTGTACCTTACTAATGCTCGCAGTAGCACCTGTGTATTTGATACTGGTTCTGTTGCTAATATTTGCAACTCGAAACAGGGACTATGGATCAAGCGAAGATTGGTTAAGGACGAGGTGTCAATGCGCGTGGGAAACGGTTCCAAAGTCGATGTGATCGCAGTCGGCACGCTACCTCTACATCTACCTTCGGGATTAGTATTAGACCTAAATAATTGTTATTTGGTGCCAGCGTTAAGCATGAACATTATATCTGGATCTTGTTTGATGCGAGACGGTTATTCATTTAAATCAGAGAATAATGGTTGTTCTATTTATATGAGTAATATCTTTTATGGTCATGCACCCTTGAAGAGTGGTCTATTCTTGTTGGATCTCGATAGTAGTAACACACATATTCATAATGTTGAAGCCAAAAGATGCAGAGTTGATAATGATAGTATGACTTATTTGTGGCACTGCCGTTTAGGTCATATCGGTGTAAAGCGCATGAAGAAACTCCATTCTGATGGACTTTTGGAACCACTTGATTATGAATCACTTGGTACTTGCGAACCGTGCCTCATAGGCAAGATGACCAAAATGCCGTTCTCCGGTACTATGGAGAGAGCAACAGATTTGTTGGAAATCATACATACAGATGTATGTGGTCCTATGAATATTGAGGCTCGTGGCGGATATCGTTATTTTCTCACCTTCACAGATGATTTAAGCAGATATGGGTATATCTACTTAATGAAACATAAGTCTGAAACATTTGAAAAGTTCAAAGAATTTCAGAGTGAAGTTGAAAATCATCGTAACAAGAAAATAAAGTTTCTACGATCTGATCGTGGAGGAGAATATTTGAGTTACGAGTTTGGTGTACATTTGAAAAATTGCGGAATAGTTTCGCAACTCACGCCACCCGGAACACCTCAGCGTAATGGTGTGTCCGAACGTCGTAATCGTACTTTACTGGATATGGTGCGATCTATAATGTCTCTTACTGATTTACCGCTATCGTTTTGGGGATACGCTCTAGAGACGACCGCATTCACGTTAAATAGGGCACCATCAAAATCCGTTGAGACGACGCCTTATGAACTGTGGTTTGGCAAGAAACCAAAGTTGTCGTTTCTGAAAGTTTGGGGCTGTGATGCTTGTGTGAAAAAGCTTCAACCTGATAAGCTCGAACCCAAATCGGAGAAATGTGTCTTCATAGGATATCCAAAGGAAACTATTGGATACACCTTCTATCACAGATCCGAAGGCAAGACTTCTGTTGCTAAATTCGGAAACTTTCTGGAGAAGGAGTTTCTCTCGAAAGAAGTGAGTGGGAGGAAAGTAGAACTTGCCGAGGTAACTGTACCTACTCCCTTATTGGAAAGCAGTACATCACAGAAAACTGTTTCTGCGACACCTACACCAGTCAGTGAGGAAGCTAATGATGATGATCATGAAACTTCAGAACAAGATACTACTGAACCTCGTAGATCAACCAGAGTAAGATCCGCACCAGAGTGGTACGGTAATCCTGTTCTGGAAGTCATGTTATTAGATCATGATGAACCTACGAACTATGAAGAAGCGATGGTGAGCCCAGATTCCGCAAAGTGGCTTGAAGCCATGAAATCTGAGATGGGATCCATGTATGAGAACAAAGTGTGGACTTTGGTTGACTTGCCCGATGATCGGCAAACAATTGAGAATAAATGGATCTTCAAGAAGAAGGCTGACGCTGACGGTAACATTACTGTCTACAAAGCTCGACTTGTCGCAAAAGGTTTTCGGCAAGTTCAAGGGATTGACTACGATGAGACCTTCTCACCCGTAGCGATGCTTAAGTCTGTCCGAATCATGTTAGCAATTGCCGCATTTTATGATTATGAAATTTGGCAGATGGATGTCAAAACTGCATTCCTGAATGGATTTCTGGAAGAAGAGTCGTATATGATGCAACCATAAGGTTTTGTCGATCCAAAGGGAGCTAACAAAGTGTGCAAGCTCCAGCGATCCATTTATGGACTGGTGCAAGCCTCTCGGAGTTGGAATAAACGTTTTGATAGTGTGATCAAAGCATTTGATTTTATACAGACTTTTGGAGAAGCCTATATTTACAAGAAAGTGAGTGCGAGCTCTATAGCATTTCTGATATTATATGTGGATGACATATTGTTGATTGGAAATGATATAGAATTTCTGGATAGCATAAAAGGATACTTGAATAAGAGTTTTTCAATGAAAGACCTCGGTGAAGCTGCTTACATATTAGGCATTAAGATCTATAGAGATAGATCAAGACGCTTAATTGGACTTTCACAAACAACATACCTTGACAAAATTTTGAAGAAGTTCAAAATGGATCAAGCAAAGAAAGGATTCTTGCCTGTGTTACAAGGTGTGAAATTGAGTAAGACTCAATGCCCGACCACTGCAGAAGATAGAGAGAATATGAAAGATGTTCCCTATGCATCAGCAATAGGATCTATCATGTATGCAATGCTGTGTACCAGACCTGATGTGTGCCTTGCTATAAGTCTAGTAGGGAGGTACCAAAGTAATCCAGGAGTGGATCACTGGACAGCGGTCAAGAACATCCTGAAATACCTGAAAAGGACTAAGGATATGCTTCTCATATATGGAGGTGACAAAGAGCTCATTGTAAAAGGTTACGTTGATGCAAGCTTTGACACTAATCCGGACGATTCTAAATCGCAAACCGGATACGTGTTTACATTAAACGGTGGAGCTGTCAGTTGGTGCAGTTCTAAACAAAGCGTCGTAGCGGGATCTACATGTGAAGCGGAGTACATAGCTGCTTCGGAAGCAGCAAACGAAGGAGTCTGGATGAAGGAGTTCATATCCGATCTAGGTGTCATACCTAGTGCATCGGGTCCAATGAAAATCTTTTGTGACAATACTGGTGCAATTGCCTTGGCAAAGGAATCCAGATTTCACAAGAGAACCAAGCACATCAAGAGACGCTTCAATTCCATCCGGGATCTAGTCCAGGTGGGAGACATAGAGATTTGCAAGATACATACGGATCTGAATGTTGCAGACCCATTGACTAAGCCTCTTCCACAAGCAAAACATGATCAGCACCAAGGCTCCATGGGTGTTAGAATCATTACAGTATAATCTAGATTATTGACTCTAGTGCAAGTGGGAGACTGAAGGAAATATGCCCTAGAGGCAATAATAAAGTTATTATTTATTTCCTTATAATCATGATAAATGTTTATTATTCATGCTAGAATTTTATTAACCGGAAACATAATACATGTGTGAATACATAGACAAACAAAGTGTCACTAGTATGCCTCTACTTGACTAGCTCGTTGATCAAAGATGGTTATGTTTCCTAACCATGAACAATGAGTTGTTATTTGATTAACGGGATCACATCATTAAGAGAATGATCTGATTGACATGACCCATTCCATTAGCTTAGCACCCGATCGTTTAGTATGTTGCTATTGCTTTCTTCATGACTTATACATGTTCCTAAGACTATGAGATTATGCAACTCCCATTTGCCGGAGGAACACTTTGGGTGCTACCAAACGTCACAACATAACTGGGTGATTATAAAGGAGCATTACAGGTGTCTCCAAAGGTAGATGTTGGGTTGGCGTATTTCGAGATTAGGATTTGTCACTCCGATTGTCGGAGAGGTATCTCTGGGCCCTCTCGGTAATCACATCACTTAAGCCTTGCAAGCATTGCAACTAAATGAGTTAGTTGCGGGATGATGTATTACAGAACGAGTAAAGAGACTTGTCGGTAACGAGATTGAACTAGGTATTGGAATACCGACGATCGAATCTTGGGCAAGTAACATACCGATGACAAAGGGAACAACGTATGTTGTTATGCGGTCTGACCGATAAAGATCTTCGTAGAATATGTAGGAGCCAATATGGGCATCCAGGTCCCGCTATTGGTCATTGACCGGAGACGTGTCTCGGTCATGTCTACATTGTTCTCGAACCCGTAGGGTCCGCACGCTTAAGGTTACGATGACAGTTATATTATGAGTTTATACATTTTGATGTACCGAAGGTTGTTCGGAGTCTCGGATATGATCACGGACATGACGAGGAGTCTCGAAATGGTCGAGACATAAAGATTGATATATTGGAAGCCTATGTTTGGATATCGGAAGTGTTCCGGGTGAAATCGGGATTTTACCGGAGTACCGGGAAGGTTACCGGAACCCCCCGGGAGCTAAATGGGCCATGATGGGCCTTAGTGGAAAAGAGAAGAGGCAGCCCTACATGGGCTGTGCGCCTCCCCCTTCCCCTAGTCCTATTAGGACTAGGAGAGGTGGCCGGCCCCCTCTCTCTCTTTTCCCCCTCCGCGAATCCTATTCCAACTAGGATTGGGAGGGGGGGAATCCTACTCCCAGAGGGAGTAGGACTCTCCTGGCGCGCCTCCTATGGCCGGCCAGCCTCCCCCCTCTAGTCCTTTATATACTGAGGCAGAGGCACCCTAGAACACACAAGTTGATCCACGTGATCTATTCCTTAGCCGTATGCGGTGCCCCCTGCCACCATAGTCCTGAATAATACTGTAGCGGAGTTTAGGCGAAGCCCTGCTGCTGTTGTGCATCAAGATCGTCACCACGCCGTCGTGCTGACGGAACTCTTCCCCGACGCTTTGCTGGATCGGAGTCCGGGGATCGTCATCGAGCTGAACGTGTGCTCGAACTCGGAGGTGCCGTAGTTTCGGTGCTTGATCGGTTGGGTCGTGAAGACGTACGACTACTTCCTCTACGTTGTGTCATCGCTTCCGCAGTCGGTCTGCGTGGGTACGTAGACAACACTCTTCCCTCATTGTGATGCATCACATGATCTTGCGTGTGCGTAGGAATTTTTTTGAAATTACTACGAAACCCAACATGAGATATTTTAAATCCACCAATCTCTTCATTCGAGTTATCTTGGTTTATATTTCACCTAAAGCTTTCCCTAAGGATTGTTGCTATATGTGGTGCTTATAAATGATCCAACTTCTTCATTTATCCTCCCAATGAAATAAGTTTCTCGTCTCCTTGTTCATATCAATCCAATCTATTGTTTCCGTTAGTGGCGGAATTTCACCTCATAGTTTTGAGATGTTCTCCATAAGCCCACTACAACCTTGTTCTTTTTGTTGTTGGTTTTCCAACAACTCCGTTCGACCCTTCTCCTAAAGATGCTTTGTCAAGCTCATTTGAGGTAGAAGATGTCGTTTTCCGCTCCGTTCTTTTGTTTCCATTCTAACATTCTTTCCGGAGGCATGGTATTGTTGCTATATTCAACCATCATCTCGTTTTGTCAAAGATCATGTTCTTTTCGTTCTTATCCATTTAACCGGAGTGTCATGCCCTCTTTTCAAGTTCTCCCCATTCTATCAAGTTTGGCTCCCTTCTCAACCGGAGTGCCATATGAAATCGTTCTTACCCATTGTACCATTCTTTCAATAGTTACGGAGGCAGTGTGTTGTTGATTTCATCAAGTATCATCCAATCTTCCCAAGTTCATATTCAATTCTTTTCATTTACAGGAGGAGTGCTGTCCAATTGTATCATTCTTATTCCTTCTATATCTTGTTTTAACCGGCGTGTTGTCGTTTTTGATCCTTATCATTCCTTGTGCATCTTGTTTCTACCGGAGTGCTTGCATGTACTTCTTGTCCATTGCACCCTTTGCTTATTCCTTTCAACCTACAAGGTCTAGTAATGTTCCTTGTTCCTCTTTTTCTAACGGAGTGTTTTCAACTTTGTTCATCTCTGTTGTATTCTTTTCTCGAAATTGTTAAACTCTCAAGGTTTGTGGTTTCACTCGTTTGTCAAAGAAGCAACTTAGTTTTACCTCTTCTCTTTTTTTTTCCGTTTCTCTCGTGTGCCATCCTAGATCTCGGGACGAGATCCTCTCGTAGTGGTGGAGTGTTGTGACGCCCCAAGACTAGAGCTTCAGATGCCTTCCAGGGTTTCCGAGATTTGTTGTGTGATTTGTTTCATCTGTTGCATTCATCTTTGCATCATGTGCATTGCATCATGTCATCATGCAACCCGTTTTAAAACTCAACTAAATAAATTGCATGGATCTTCGGTCCATTTAAACCAAGGGAATTCACATGGTGATTCTCTTTATAACATATCCTCCCAATATTAGGGAGCTATTATAAATATTTCCATTCTTTTCGAATTCACCTTAACACACTTGCATATTAATTCCCTTGGCCTTTTCTTCTTCAAGTGTTGACTCTGTAACCTTGCCTTATATCCTTTTGTCATTTTCCGGAGCTCCACCTAGAATTTCAACATTTTTGGTCACTCCAAAAACCTCGTCCTAGTTCAAACCCATTTGAATTAAATTCAAATGAGTTTTAATTTAAATATCTCAATCTTGGCCTTTTCTATTTTCTCGGAACAAGCACATTTTTGCGAGTCCGGGAATATAGTCCGCGTTCCCAAGTCCTTCATCTAACCCTTTCTTTTCTCTCCTTCCTTTCTTTCCTTTTATTTTTTTCTGCTATGAAAAAAATAAGGGAGAGAGAGCCCAGTCAAGCCTCTGGCCACCCGGGCCTCCCAACCAACCCTGGCCCATTCGACTGTTTAGGCCCAACCAGCCCCGCCTTCTCAACCCTAGCCGCACGCATCCAGCCAGTGCTGCCTCGCTCGATCCCATCTCTATCCCGCAGTGCCGCCTCCCTCCTCTCGCTCTCTTTTTCCCCTGCATCAACGCCTCGCTCCCCATCTTCCTCCGCGCCTGATGCCCCTGCCGCGAAGCCTCGCTGACTCCGGCGAGGCCATGCCTCCCCTGCCAGCAACACCGCATCCCCCGCTCGCGCCGCCGTCTCGGTCCGCTGCAACGCCCGACCTCCCTTTCTCTTCTCCGTTCGCACCTCCATCCACTTCCCATGGCGCCCTCACCCGCGCCACCCACCTCTGAATGCCGTCAAGCTCCAGCACCAGGACCCACCGTGCTCTTGCCCGCAGCCGCTTGCCAGCAGATGCTCCGCTGCCATCCAGGACCCATAGCGACGCCTTGCTGCTCCCTGCATCACCCCACGTTCGCTGGCATCTTCAACCACCCGAGGTCCTCCTCCTCGCCACCGCTGCTCCGGCAAGCACCACCCGAACACCGTCGCCCTGCCATCTCTCTTCCCTGCTCTCGCTATCTCTCTGCTTCTCTAACCCGTAGCTGTCGATGCCGTCATTTCCCTCTTTTGATAGGAGTCTGTCCATGGCGCCACCCTTTCCCCGCGCCCGATTTGCTCCAGCCACCGTCGGTTTATTCACTGCTGCTGCTGTTTTGTTTTTATTGCTGCATCTCTGGCCGTCCCTGTCGTCTGCAGGCGACCGTGCCCGTAGACTCCTACGATGCCTACTGCTGCCGCTATTTTCCTCTATCAAATGAACGAACACCTCCACCGGAGACCGCCAAGACCGTCCAGGGTTCGACAAATACTGGTTCGAGTACGACTACCACCGATGCCCCGAGGACACCAAGTGTACGACTACGCCCGGCGATGCGACAACTACCCCTACGGTCAACCCTTGAAGGCATCATGGACGTCAAGTTCCTCGCCATGTACCACTACCGTCGATGTGTACGACTACTATGTGCACGTGTACACGATGACCTCGGGGACCGATGTTGCACCAAGTACCACGATGGCCGGAGCCCTCGGATCCATCAAGTTCGACTACCTTCGTGTGTACCACTACCTTCGCCCCGAATATGTTGGAGTCATCAAGTACCTCTCCGAACGAACGTGAACGACTACCGTCGCAAGAACGCGACCGGAAAGTCAGAAGAACCCAAGTACCACGACACCGATGACATGAACATCTACGGAAACTCATGCTACGATAAACATGTACCACTACCATCGTCGACATCGCGAGAACCTCTACCCTCGACCCTAGAGCATGCGAGAACGACTACTTCCACTACGAACGTCCCGAGAACGCCTACTTCCCCTACACCACATTGAACTCGAACCCCTCCGATAACGCACGCTTCGAAGGTATAACCCCGAGATGACCGCCCGTGAACGAATGCATGTGTGATGCATGAAATGCTCGTGCTTGTTCCGTGCTCGAATTGTCGGTGCACGTTGCCCCTCTTTTGCCTTGTCACCGTCGTCGACCCATGGGAACCCGGTAACCGGGATCACCCCACCATCTTTTGCACGCTCCCACCACACTTTCATTTGCACCGACGTCTCAATGAGTTGTCGGAACTGGAACATTGCCGTGGCACCGTTTCGTTATTGTCGCCATGGCACCCCTTTTGTTTCCGCCACGATGACAAATGCCTCATATCTTATCATGTCAACTTTTCCATAAAACGTGCATAAACTTGCATATGTCATCCGCATCATGATAACAACATCGAAAATGTTTAAAATTTGTTTTCTTTAAATTGCTAAATGCATATGGGAATTTACCGGAATTGTTGTTTGATGTTTCCGGCCCCATTTAAATTGCTTAGATTGTGTAGTTTACTTTTGCTTCATCTCTTGCCATGTTTAACAACATTTAATATTGTTGGGTACATAAACGGGAGAGAACTAAATAATTGTTCTGGTGTTTCGTCAATATGCAACTCGTTGCATATTGAGCTCCACTTAATTTGTAGTGTTGTTTGTGCACTTTGCCATGCCATGCATATTTAAACCGGACATGCATCATACTTGGTTGTGCATCATGCCATGTTTATGTGATGGTTGTTTCCTATGTTGTTTGCTTCTTTCCAGTGTTGCTTCTCGGGTTAGTTCCGATAACGTCACGTTTGTGAGGATCCATTCGACTACGTCCGTTTGTCTTCTTCATGGACTCCTTCTCCCTTGCGGGATCTCAGGCAAGATGACCATACCCTCGAAATCACTTCTATCTTTGCTTGCTAGTTGCTCGCTCTATTGCTATGCCTATGCCGTGATACCTACCACTTGCTATATCATGCCTCCCATATTGCCATGTCAAGCCTCTAACCCACCTTTCCTAGCAAATCGTTGTTTGGCTATGTTACCGCTTTGCTCAGCCCCTCTTATAGCGTTGCTAGTTGCAGGTGAAGATGGAGTTTGTTCCATGTGGGAACATGGTTATTGTTGGGATATCACAATATCTCTTATTTAATTAATGCATCTATATACTTGGTAAAGGGTGGAAGGCTCGGCCTTATGCCTGGTGTTTTGTTCCACTCTTGCCGCCCTAGTTTCCGTCATACCGGTGTTATGTTCCTTGATTTTGCGTTCCTTACGTGGTTGGGTGTTATGGGAACCCCTTGACAGTTCGCTTTGAATAAAACTCCTCCAGTAAGGCCCAACCTTGGTTTTACCATTTGCCACCTAGCCTTTTTCCCTTGGGTTCTGTAGACTCAAGGGTCATCTTTATTTTAACCCCCCCGGGCCAGTGCTTGTCTAAGTGTTGGTCCGAACCTGTCAGCAGCGGGGGGCCACCAGGGGCAATTCTGGGCTGGCCTACCGAAATCTTGGACAATCCGGTGTTTCCCTAAGAACGAGATATGTGCAGCTCCTATCAGGATGTCGGCGCATCGGGCGACTTTGCTAGTCTTGTTTTACCATTGTCGAAATGTCTTGTAATCGGGATTCCGAGTCTGATCGGGTCGTCCTGGGAGAAGGAATATCCTTCGTTGACCGTGAGAGCTTGTGATGGGCTAAGTTGGGACAACCCTGCAGGGTTTTGAACTTTCGAAAGCCATGCCCGCGGTTATGGGCAGATGGGAATTTGTTAATGTCCGGTTGTAGAAAACTTGAGACTTAACTTAATTAAAACGCACCAACCGAGTGTGTAGCCATGATGGTCTCTTTCCGGTGGAGTCCGGGAAGTGAACACGATTCTTGTGTTATGCTTGAACGTAAGTAGTTACAGGATCACTTCTTGATCACTTCTAGTTCACGACCGTGCCTTGCCTTCTCTTCTCGCTCTCATTTGCGTAAGTTAGCCACCATATATGCTAGTGCTTGCTGCAGCTCCACCTCACTACCTTTTCCTACCCATAAGCTTAAATAATCTTAATCGCGAGGGTGTGAGATTGCTGAGTCCCCGTGACTCACAGATTACTTCCAAAACCAGTTGCAGGTGCCGATGATGGCCGTGCAGGTGACGCAACCGAGCTCAAGGAGGAGCTCGATGAAGATCTTGTTCATTGTGTTGTTTCATTTCCAGTTG